>NW_007242223.1:15948-75751 GCF_000164805.1 Carlito syrichta | reverse complement strand
CCTCAATTTTTCATATACAAATATAAGCAGAACATAAAAATTTAAGAAGGAAAACAAAAGATAAAAAAGGATTGGGGAGGTATACAGATTGAACCCTCACATGCACATTGATATACAAAGAAAAAATATTAAAAAATTAAAAACCAACCAACCAACCACAAAAGAAATCCTGGTGTCTTGTGGGAGTTTCTGTAATTGTTCCTCTCAGCTGCCCCTCTGCTATCTCCTGCAGAGCTTTTTCCCCATTCACAATCTCACCAGTGTCTAGCCCACGGAATGAGAGGGCAGTAGGAGTATGTAGGGCTCAGTCCTCTCCTCCTACTCTAGTGTGATCAGTGGGATCCCCTCTGGTAGGGTTATGTAGGATTGTCTTTTCCCCAGGTATTGGTGGGAGACCCCAGCCAGGCTTATCTTGGTGTGGAGTCCTCCTATTACAGCTGACATCCAAGCTCTGCCTGGGTTTATCCCTCTCAATTGTGCCCCAGTCATATGTGCCTGACATTCAAAGGACTGCTGAGAGGGAGTGAGTTTGGTCAGCCATGGACTCACCACTGATCTCTCTGGAAATCTTCCTCATCCCTTTCTGGTCACACCACCCTTTGTCCTGAAGTTGAATCCAGGTAGAGAGTTAGGTGACTGAGATTTACCACTCATTCTGTCCCTCTGAAGTTTGTGCTTTTGGGATATTCCCTCTGGGTCTTGATCACCCCCTGAGTGATCCATTGGTTAGAGAGATTGGGTCTGTTGCTCTATGGTGACCAAATCAGAGCACTTTCCTGCTCCATTTCCATCATGGTGGCAGGGTGCCTCTTTTGTCTTCACTAGGGGGGTTCTACTTCTGGACTCCCTCACTGTGCTCCTTTTGCAGCCCTTGCTACCAGTGTCTGGCCAGCCAGGTACTGCTGTGTTGAGGCAGAGACTGGAGCTAGCAGTCTCTCCTGGCAGCTTCTTCCTGGGAAGGGCTTTGTTGATTTTACAAATGGTGCTCGACTTCTGCGCCTGGGAAATGGTAGGGACTAAACAGACCAGCTGTGGCACCAACTGCTTCACCAGGAGAGCTCTGGTCTCTTGCTCCTGAGTCCCTACTCAGTCAGTCACTCACATGTCCACTTACTCACTGACAAGTGTGTAAAATTTTTCATAAACTCACTCACTCACACTGGGACTCACTTAGTTCAGCTGGCTCTGTTGCCATCTTCCTAAGAATTCTATATGCTTTTAATTAGTGTTAGACTTTTCTCTGACTTGCAATTAAATACTTTTTCATGAGTATAGTAGTTTTCAGACATCCCTTTAAGCATTTCTTTCAGATACCATCGTCTATTGTTGCCAACTGTTCAATATCTGAAAAAACTGCTCTTTTATATATTTTGTGATTCTTTCTCGTTTTTATTTTAAGTTTGGAAGAAAAATCTGGAATCTGTTATTTCATCATTGTCATAAAGAGGGTACAATTTATTGTTTTAAAGTATTTTTTCACTTTATATACAATGAGTAGTCTTTCCTGTCAATTAGCATTTATGTAATAACACTTACTGAATGATTATATCATAGTGTCTAGGTATTACAACTTAATTATTAATTCAAAATTGGTTTATCTCTGGGTTATGTATGGCTTTCCAGAATTTAAAAAAAAAATTTGCTGTCATCTATTAAGAATAAATTAATAATTGTCATGACTTTTCTTATCAATTAAGAACATGAAAATAAGAGGAAGAATTATAAGATTTTTTTAAAATTTTAATTCAGTTTTTACTTAACTATGTGTATGACACATATGTGTTACAGGATAATTTGCTACTGTTTCCTGACACCATTACATAAGTATTTTTTCTCCCTTTCTGTCTGTAATTTGTGATGTCAGAAGGCAGAAGAGAGCCAAGAAAAAAGTCTTGTAAAGACGACTTTTTCTTAGAGTCAAGTCACCACAGAGATTAGGAGAAAAGAGTTTAACATTTTCTCCCTTTTAAAATACCACCTCTCATTTACTTTCATAGGCAATTGCTACTTTTAAAAGAATTCTAAAATTCCAGCTTGAAGTACTGACTTTTATTTAAGATTTTGAGATTTGTATTTCTACATATCAAATTTTAGGCATTCTAAAAGCATTTATTAAATGTACCAAGTGACTAATAATGGAGGAATAAATATATGGTGTACATGAAGGACTTATTTATCAGATGTGTTATTTTATGACCTCTGAATTTAAGAATGTTTTATAGTTTCTTATACTGAATCATTAGTAAGGCTGAAAAATCTAATTTGATAATCTGGGCTTCAATATCCCTGTGGCTTGATACAATTAGATACTGCAAATCTCGTCTAACGTTTTAAAAGGCAACACTAACTAAGAAATGGAAATAGTAGTGCCCAGTTATCCAAGCATTTGAGTAGAGTTTTTCCTGCTATTTGAAATATACAGAGCACAGTATTGACATGCACATTATAACTCAAATTTCTTCTGTAAAAAACACCCAAGCAACAAAAGGGATAACCAAGAAACTTGCTTAAATTAAGGCCTTTAGCAATATGACATATATAAAACTATTTTTTAATACAAGAAACTCAATTAAATACATGATAAGGATTTTGACAAATTTAGCTTTTGATAAAACTAAATGCTGTGAAAGTACAGAAAGATTAACTCAGAATAAAATTCATAGAGAAGATCACAGACATTATCTTTTCAAAATAAGATTTAAGGCTATTAACTTAATTGGAACAAAAGGTGTTATATCCAAATGCAGTAACAATTATATGAATGATTCTAAATAAATTCACTCAGTTATCCATGGCTGCAAAACTAACTATCCCAAAAAAGAGATTTAAAACACTAGCTATCATTTATTTGCTTGTGAATCTGAAAGTTGCCTGGATTCAACTGGGCAATTTTCCTATGTTAATTCATACAGCTGCATAAAGATATGTCTACTGTCCTCCTGAAGTCTTCACCCCACACACGTTTTCACTAGAATGAAAAGATTCAAACATCTGGACACGGAGACAGTTGGAGTTATTTGGCATCTATGTTGCTTTCTTTTTTTAGTCACTTCCTATGGTTTTTTCATAAAGTGGTTGCTTGATAATTGGCTTTCATGCAATGTACCTGAAGTTACCAGAAAGAAATAGCAGAAAATACATGGTATATTTTAACCTAGCTTCAAAAGGTACTCAGAATCATTTTCACAGTTTATTATTGGAGAAATAAGTCATAAAGACTTATTCAGATTTAAAAAGGAATGTACGATTTGAATCTTTTCATGGGAAGAGGGTGAAAGAATTCACAGTCATGTTTTAAATTCACCAACTTTACCTATACATTGTTTGACTTTAAAGAAAATTCATAGTGTCAGGGGTAAAATAGTTAATGTAAGCAAATAAATGTATTCACAATTGATCAGGCAGCCAAAAAAAGACTAAACTTTGAAAGAAAATGAGTATGTACTTTACTATCTAGTCTACACCTTACCAACCTAATCACCTAAAGTATAACTCACAATCCAGTTGGAATGGGAATTTGTTCTCTGAAATTCATATTTTACAACAAAACTGTAAAATTTTTCCTTAACATTTTATATATTTGAGTCAGATGCTTCAAAACGTATTAATTTTCACTAATTGAAGATCAAATTCACCACTATTTAGATTAAAGTGGTTTGCAATGCATATACTACTTGAGAGAATAAAATTATATTGCACATTCTTAGAAGAATACAAAGTGTGTATATTTCTTTAAAACTAAAATGATCATCTCCTATGACCCACTTAAAGCAACTATATGCAGCATGACAAATAAGTTCACAAACTCATCTTAGCAAAAATACTACATAACCTCATCACTGACTATCACAATTGTCACCTTTGAAGTACTTCCCTTGGGAAGCCATGCACTGAAACCATCACATAGTCCACCTGTCAAAGCAATCTTGAAAATCTTTTTCTGGAATGTCCATTAGAGCTATTGTTGTATTACCCTTGATGTATATTATTAAGATATATTTCTTTCAATATTTCTGCTATCTTTGAGTAAAGAAAAACCTCACTGGGGGCCAGATCAGGTGAGTAGGGAGAGTGACCCAATTCAATTATTTATTTACTGACTAAAAACTTCCTCATAGACATTGCTGTGTGAGCTGGTGCATTATTGTAATGCCAAAACTCCTTTAGGACCATTTTTTCACACACCTTTTTTATGTCAAGATTTTCAGTTAAGATCTTTTTGTTTTTCTATTTATGTTTATTTGATCTATTCTGCTTCTGACAGTCAGTCGATGATTTTGATGCACAATCCAATGCAATTTGCAATGTTTTAGTTAACTCTGTTAACCACTGGCTTTCCTGACCTCTCTTTATCGGTGATGCTTTCTCTTCCCTCAGAAAAATGTTTAATGTATTTGTACACTGCGGTTTTCTTCATGGAATTATTCCCATAAACTTGGACTAACCTGACTTTCACTTCTACTCTTGACAAGCTTAACAAGAAATTATTTGTTGCTCTAATTCAAGCTCTGACATTCTTACAATGGCACACAAAAACATGCAACAACAATAATGAATGCCACTCAGCAAGACACTGTCTCATGTCAAAACAAACACAGTTGTGAAATGCTGATATACCAAGATTATGAAACCCTATGTAGTTATTTGTACAGTGCTGCCAATGTAAGCACATGGTGGCAAGTTTGCGAACTTAATTGTCACTATATATATAGTTTTTACTAAATGTTAAATATGATAAGGTGAGGATATGTAGATTTTTTTCTAATCTTTCACATTTTAGTAGTTTAGATTTTGACCTTATTTTAAATATTTTGAGACAATTTTAGATTTACAGAAAAGTTGCAGAAATAGTGGAAATAATTCCTATACACGCTTCACCCAATAACTCCCTATATTACATCTTATATTTCATTTACATATTACATCTTTCGTAACTATGACATCATTATTAAAACAAAAAATTAATTACTATTAGCTAAACTGGAAAATTTATTCTAATGCCACTCATTTTTCTACTCATTTTATTTTTCTATTTCTGAATGCAATACACAATGTACACAGTTGTCTGGTTACTCTGCTCCATCTTTGAAATAGTATGAGTCTTTCCTTATCTTTCATGATTTGGACACTTCTGAAGAATTCTGATTAGTCATTCAAAAAATGTCCCTTAACTTTTTTCTTTTGAGGTTTCTTTATTGCTAAATATAGGTTATCTATTATTGAGAACAATACCAGAAATGTGGTATGCTCTTCTCATTCATTGTGCCAGATAATTATTGATAGCAATATGTATCACTGGACTGGAGAGCTGATCATTTGTTTAGTTAGTGTCTATAATGATTCTCCATCATTACTGTTTTCCCCTTATACTATTTAATATTTTGAAGGGAGTATTTGAAGCTATGCAAATATCCCTTTCTACTTAAATATTTTCTCACTGATTTTAGCATTCTCCTATAGATATTTCTTGTGATGTCAGGCATTCATGCTGACTTTTTATTTTTTAAATTAATTTTACTCAGAATTTTTCTGCAGTGAAGAGTAATCTTTTGTTCTCCATTTACTTATATATTCAGTTATTTTTATATCAATGTAATTTATCTTTTCAATATTTGTGTGACATTAGTTCTTCAGGTTTCCCATATGAATTTGAGAAAAATATTGATATCTACAAAAAAGTCAGATAGAGTTTTGGTTGGAGTTCCACTTAATCTATAGACTATTTGGGAAAGAACTGATATCCTACAGTATTGAGCTATTAAATCTGTGAGCCTGGTATATCTCTATTCTTCTAAAGCATCTTCAGTTTCTTCCATTTTTCATTTTTATTTTACAAATCCTGCACTTATGTTGTTAGATTGATTGTATTCTGGCTTGTATAGTTTCAGACAAAAAGTCTACATAATTTCTACACTGTTTATCTTCATGTAATGGGTCTTTTGCCCAGTCTGTTTTTATTATGTTTTGCCTAATATTTATGATAGTTTGAATATATTATACCCAATTTTAGAAAACATTGCACTAACTATTGTTTTCTGGGATTGGTGTATTTGTAGTCTGATGTGTGTCATTAGCTCTGGAAAATTCTCAACCATTATTTTTTTCAACGATTTCTCCTGCCCTATTTTGTTTTTCCTCTTGGGATTCTAATTATGAATAAGTTCGACAATATAATATTGTTAACCAGCTCTTGGATGTTTTATATATTTCTTTTTTTATCTTTGTGTTTCAATTTGGATAACTTTTATTAACCTAAGTTCTAGTCTACTGATTATTCCCTCAGTTGTGTCAAGTGTACTGATGAGTCTGTTAAAGACATTCTTTATCTCTCTTTTACTGTGCTTTTAAATTTCTTGTTTCCATTTTTCTACTGAAATTTTCAATATGATCCTGCATATCATTCAACTTTTCCAAGGGATTCTTTATCATATTAATTGTAACTATTTTAAATTTTCTAGTATAAATTCTATATTTCTGTCATTTTTAAAATATGATTTTAATTATTACTTTGCTTCTTAGGAGTGTGCATTCTCGTATATTTTTGTATGTCTTTTAGTTTTTGTTGAAATCCTCTATCCTGTAGAACAATAGGTACTGAAGTCAGTAGTTTTGAATGCCTGGAAATAGTTATACTTTTCATTTTTAATACATTTAGTACAAGAGTTCAAGTTAATCTACTTAGAAGTTGAGCTAGAAAAAAATTTATTGTTGCTATGGTTATTATCAATGAACAATGGATTGCGGATTCTTGTAGTATTGCCAGGTGTTTGGTGTGTGGATTTGTTTGCCAGAGCAATGATCTTGAGTTTTGGTTTTTCCTTTGCATCATACTTCAAAGAAAATCTCTTTGCTAGCTCTTAGTTCTATCTTACCCTTCTCTCTGCAGTTTTCAGTTTTTACTTGTTATTCAAAGGTTAGCAGTTTGGCTATTTGAACTTATGGGTCATTATCTGTTGATCTGATCAAGCTTTAATCTTAGGCAGTCACAGTCTCCTGAGCTTTGGGAATGTTTTCTTCTCATTGCTCTTCTCCTCCCTGAGATTAGTCTGAACCCAGTGCATAGTTTTCCACATTGTCCAGTAGTAGATATTTTCCCCAACTTTTATTTTCTTAGATTTAATAAATTTTCTATAGTGCCCTAGAGATGGTGATTTTTTTTTCACAATTCTGCCATAAATTAAGAGTTTTGTTTCGTAGTGATTACAACAAAGAAGTCTCCAAGCAGAGTGCCTTCTCCTCCAATACAGCTACTCTCTCCCTCTTCAGGTGTGCATGACTATGAAAACTTTCTTATAGCTCATTTTGATCGTTTCTGTGTACCTCAATATCTCAGACCTCCAGGGCATCACAATGCCTCACCAGTCCAAATATAGCCTTCAGCAATTTGCCAGCTATTCACGATATACTATTCTGAGTAGCCATTTTCTTCTACATCAAGTGAGCCAGTGCTCACCTTCTCCTCCCTCCAGATTTCTCTGCTTTCTTTGCAGGTCACAATCTCTTATTAGATTTTAGAGCAGTTGGTTGCTCTGAGTGAATAAAACACAATCTGTGTTCTTCCTTTTTTCATACCACAGAATCAATACAGTATACTCCTGTAATCATATGTGTAGTTTTTTTGTTTTGTTTTGTTTTTCCACAAAGCACTAAGCAAGCAATCAATTCTACAGGTGAACATCTTCCAATTCATATCTAGCACTATCTACCTTGAGAAAGCATCAGATCCCACAGATTGAGGGCTCAGTTCCACAAGACTGACCCGTATTTCTGATACCAATAATAAGACCCAGGTTGTTTTACCTGTGCTTATGACTGGCTTTCTATAAATTGGGGTCTCCACAGTGTCTTCCTGGGTTTAAATAACTTGCTGGAGTGGCTTACAGAGCTCAGGGGAAAGCTTATTTATACTTTCCAATTTATTATAAAATATATTACAAAAGATATCTGATAAAGAGATGTACAGGGTGAGGTATTGGTGAAGTGATAAAGAAATTTCATGCTCTCCTCAACTGCACCACTTTCCAGGAATCTCCACATGTTTGGCTTTCCAGAAGTCTTCGAGTCTTTCAAAAATATTTTTGGCAATGAGCTGGAGAGTTATGGAGGCTTCAGCACATAGGCATGACTGATTAATCTTTCACCTCCTCTTCAACTGAACTTTCAGCTCCTCTCCCTTCCTGGGAGGTTGAAAGATGAAGCTAAAAGTCTCAATGCTCTAAACCTGCCTTTGTCTTTCCAGTGACCTATCTCCATCCTAAAGCTACCTAGGAGTTGCCAGCCACCAGTCAACTCAGTAGCATAAAAATAATACATCCATTGAATATTTCAAGAAATTTAGGAGTTAAGTGCCAGGAAATGGGGACTGAAGTAAAAAATATGTTTCACAATATCACGGTTGCTCTATTAAATTAGTTTTAAAATAAGTTCCAAATTATTCATAAATTGTGCTTGCTGAGTTTTTCAATTGTAAATATGAGATTAAAGTGCTTTCAAATTTTCAACACCCAGAGTTGAAGAGAGATGTCTCATTTTTCACTCTTGCATAGTCTGGAATTTTAACAATAGTGTATATAGCCTACATAAACTTGTAAAATGTATCTGTCATAAATATATTTGCTTAATTATTTGTATAAATAAGGTATGATAGTCTATGGTATTCCATGATTTTATAACCAAAACAGTTTAAAAGGATCAATAGAACTTTTAGAAGGACACTTAGTGATGACAGAAAGTTATTTCTGACTGATTCAAACTAGTATATATGTATGTGTATAAGTGGCAAAGTGAGATAAAATGTGTCTGCTTATTTTATTTCCACATTTTGTGAACATTTTCTGTAAGAAAGTTTCCTTCACTATTTAATAAAGAATCTGGAGAATGGAAGAGAGAATAAAGAAGAGGGGTGAAGAAAAAGGGCAATGTTTATGGTGAGAGAAAGTGTATGCACTCTTCAAAGCAAAGGATGGGAATTGTGACTACAGAATGTTAAGTAAATTGTGGAATAAGAAGAACTAGAAAAGAGAGTTGGGGTATTGTGAAATATGAAAAAAGCAAATTATTTCTGTGGAAATATATTTGGCAACTGAATTGATTGTATTTATTTGACTGTGAGATTGCTTTCTGACTGGGAAATAGAAATCCCAGGATTTAATTTTGGAGTTAAGTTGTATGTAACTTTACCAAGTGTTTAGAGCTCTTTTAATTCGACTTTTCATTTTTTAATTTTACTCTTCTGATTTAATACATTTTCCTGAGGTTATATGTATCAATAAGAGGTATTATTAGAAATCAGTCTTTAAATGGAAGTCTAGTATAGTTAGAAAATTAATAGAGCTATAAAGCAGCAATATGTTGAAGTAGGAGAGGTCTGCCACCACTTATCCAGTTTAGATTAGAGAAAAAGTTCTTTAAGCTTCAGTTTTTACACCATTCAAATGAGAACATTATTAGTTATTTTATTCACAGCTGTTCACCAAAATAATTTTAAGCGCCCGAGGATGTCATCAGGGGTCTTTGTAGGAAAATTTTCAGAATTGCTTCCTGGTTTGTTTGCCATAATGTTAAGTTTCCTAATTTTAAAGTCATGCTATTAACCTACAAAAATTAAAAATGTGTTAATAAAATAATTTTAGAGTCCTAAATTAATTTATAAATAACTTAAAAGCCTTTTATTAATTTTCTAGGGCTGCCATAACCAAGTACTACCATAAATTATGTGATATAAAACAACCAAAATTTATTCTCTCATAGCAATATGAAATTAAGGTATCCGCAGCTTTATAATTTCTCATAAGTTTCTAAGTAAGAATTTTTCCTTGCCACTTCCTATTTCTGGCAGCTGTCAATTATTTTCAGCATTCCTTGGCTTGGAAGTACATCACTCCAGTCTCTGCCTCCATCTTCACATGGCATTCTCCCTTCTGTGTTTATCTCTAACTGTTTTTTTAATTTTTGAGTTGGAGTCTCACTCTGTCGCCCAGACTGGAGTGCAGTGGCCGCTCCCAGCCACTGCAGCCTCGACCTGCTGGGCTCCGGCGATCCTTCCGCCTCAGCCCTCCGAGTAGCTGGAACTACAGGCACGCGCTACCACGCCTGGCTAATTTTTTGATTTAATGGAGAGATGAGGTCTCGCCAAGTTGCCCAGGCAGGTCTCGAACCTGTGGGCTCAGGCAATCCACTCACCTCAGCTTCCCAAAGACGCGGGATTACAGGCTGAGCTAGAGTCCTGCCTTTAACTGTTCGTATAAGGACATCAATCCTATTGGATTAGAATTCATCCTAATCTAGTAAAACCTCATCTTAACTTGATTATATCTGCGAAGACTCTTTTTTCTTTCTTTTTTTTTGAGTTGGAATCTCACTCTGTCACCCAGACTGGAGTGCAGTGGCTGCTCCCCGCCACCGCAGCCTCGACCTGCTGGGCTCCGGCGATCCTTCCACCTCAGCCTTCCAAGTAGCTGGAACTACAGGCGCGCGCTACCATGCCCGGCTGATTTCTGGTTTATTGTAGAGATGAGATCTTGCCGAGTTGCCCAGGCAGGTCTCGAAGCCACGGGCTCAGGCAATCCACTCACCTCAGCCTCCCAAAGCGCGGGATTACAGGCTGAGCCACCAAGCCCGGCTAAAGACTCTTTTTTCTAATTCGACCTGTCACATATACCAGGAATTAGAATTTCAACATATCTTTTAGAGAGACACAATTCAACCCACAACAGGCTCCAAGTATATCACAGCACAGCATAGCATAGCATAGCATAGCACAGCATAGCATAGCATAGCATATTTGTTTTGAAAAAACATTCAGCGTTTGAAAAGTTGTACATTTGCACCTGGTTTCTAACACTTTTGAACTGTATGACCTTGAGAAAGAATCAATTTTTCCAAGATGTAATATCTTTATCTGTAAAATATATCTAACAATTTTATCTATTCCATACCGTAGCTTGGAGATTTCATGATTTTGCATTTATATTGCACTTGGAACAGAGAATCTTGCATAGTAGATGCTCTGTAACTTTTCATCATTATTATTTTTATACAAATAATAAAGCTTTGTAAATTAACACTGATGTTAGAGACTGATTCCTAAAAGGAAACTGGAAGATAATTTATTGTGTAATGAAGTAATGGAGAAGGTCCTCAAAAACAGAGCTTAAGCCTTAAACTATGGCTAGAAATTGAGTAGGTGAAAAGAAGATCTGGAGTATTTTATGAAGTGATGTGAGCAAAAGTAATTCTTTTTATTCTCTTTCTGTTCTGTATTCAAAAATAATTGATTTTTCTACCTGATTCCAATGTCTTTCAGCATAAAAAAGTTTACTCTTTCTTGTTAGAGCTTTTCTTTAAAACAACTTTGTCACATGAAATCATCAGTGTTTTATTTCTAATGGTGTGTGAAAATCCTTTGCAAAAAAAAAATTGAGTTAGATATGTCTTCCCTAATCTTGAACCAATTCCAAAATACAAGGTACAGTCACAAAGACAATTAAATTTTAAGTTAGTATAGTATCACAAAAGTTGAATAAATTAAGAATTATTATATATGCATATAATGATTATATATTACGCAAATAGTCATATAATTGCTGTTATATAGTTTATATATAATTTATATTATTAAGGAATGATTATGAGTAATTGGATAGATACAATGACTTAATTAAATCACCATTTTGTGATTTAACGAAGTACTCATTTTAAATTATTTTAAAATGTGAATCAGTAAGTGTTCAGAAATATGCTAGCAAATATGATACACAGCTTTATTTTCAAATCCTCTATCAAATAGACAGACATTTAAGCACATAGAAAGACTTGTAGCTCAAGAATAAAATAATAGTGCAAAAACTGACTGGAGTCATCATAGGGCAAAATTATAAATGACAAAATGTCCAATTAGAGTTTGATGAATTGCTATCAAAATCATACAAACTACCTTTTAACTTTATGTGATAGAATACATAACATAAAATCTCCAATTTTAACCATTTTAAGTGTACGATTAGATGGCATTAATTACCTTCGCAGTGTGATCCTAGTTGTCCAGTCATTGCCACTATCTATATTTAAAACATTTATTATAGTTCAAATGGATTGTTAAACTAGTAAGCATTACTTTCTGATTTTCTTTACCTCAAGCTTCTGGTAACCTCTTTTCTGTCTTTATGCACTTACTGAGTCTAGATATTTCAGAGTAATTTGAATTATACAATAGTTGTTATCTTGTGTCTGAGTTATTTCACTTAGCACAGAGCTTAAAGGATCACTTGTAGCATGTACACAATTTTTTTTTTCTTTTTTTTTTTTGAGTTGGAATCTCACTCTGTCACCCAGACTGGGAATGCAGTGACCGCTCCCAGTCACCGCAGCCTCGACCTGCTGGGCTCCAGTGATCCTTCCGCCTCAGCCTTCCGAGTAGTTGGAACTACAGGTGTGCGCTACCATGCCTGGCTGATTTTTTGATTTATTGTAGAGATGAGGTCTCGCCAAGTTGCCCAGGTGCGTCTCAAACCCATGGGCTCAGGCAATCCACTCACCTCAGTCTCCCAAGGCACGGGATTACAGCCTGAGCCACCTAGCCCGGCTCACAAATTCCATATTTTATTATGACCAAGTGATATTCCATCATATGAATATACCACATTGTGTCAATCCATTTAAAAAAAATTATAGTGAGTTGTTCTCATATTTGGTTATTGTTAATAATGTTGTAATTATCATTGATGTACAAATATGTATTTGAGTCTTGGTTTTCAATTTGTTTAAGTAAATATCTAGAAGTAGAATTTCTGAGTCATATGATAATTATACATTTGGATTTTTGAAGAGTCACCAAAATATTTTTCACAGTAGCTGTTCTATTTTGCATTCCTGTCAGTAATATACAAGTGTTCCAATTTCTTTAATCTTCACAATCACTTGTTACTTTTTGTTTGTTTCTTTTTTGATAGTGGCCATCTAATGGACATGGTGTGGTATCTCCTGGTTTTTATTTGCATTTCCCTAGTTATTAGTGATGTTCATGTTCATTTCTCTAGTGATTAGTGAATGTCCTCAAATCCTTTCATGTGTTTATAACTACTTTATATATATATATATATATATATATATATATACTTCTTTAGAGAAATATTTATTTAAGCCCTTTGCCCATTTTTAAATTGGGGTATTTATTGTTTGTTGGTGCTGTTGTCCAGTTGTAGTTCTTTATATGTTCCAGACATAAACCTTTCTCAGATGTATAATTTGAAAATACTTTAATCCTTTCTATACTTTTTTTTTAAAACTTTTTTGACAATGTCCTTTAATACACCAATGTTTTCAATTTTGGCAGAGCTTTATTTGTCTATTTTTTTCTTTATTTTTTGTTACTTTTAGTGTCATATCTAAGAATTTGTTCTAAATCCATGAACATAAAGGTTTATTTATGTTTTCTTTTTTTTCACAAGATCTTTTCAATTTCCTATAAATTTGGGAATTAACTGTCATATTTCTGCAAAAATAAGTGGTTGAAATCATGATAATGTAATAAGTCTGTAAATTGATTTCATTTATTTAATTGCTCAGTACTGTTTTATAGAAACACAACTAATTTGTATGTGCTAATCTTGTTTTGCATTTTTCTTTTTTTAGCTCTACTACCTATCCAGTGAATTCTTTGGGATTTTCTATATGTAGGATAAAATTATTTGTGAATACAAGTAGTTTTATTTCTTCCTTTTCAGTTTGAATACATTTTATTTGTTTTTCTTATTTAATTACTCTGTCTGGAACTTCCAGTGCAATGTCAGATAATATTAGGGGAAAAAACATTTTTGTCTTTTCCTTATCTTCGTTAGAAAACTTTTTCAGTGTTTACTATTGAGTATGGTATTAAATATACACTTTTATTTGTTCTTTGTTAAATGTTTAGGAAGCTCCTATTTCACTTTTCTGTTTGTTTTGTTATTAATGTGTGTTGTTTTGATATTTGTATTTTCTGAATCACTTGTGATGATTTTTTCTCTTTTATCATTAATGTGAAGTATCACATATATGGATTTTCTTATGTTGAACCACCTTTGCATCCTTGGGATAAATCCTACTTGGTCATGATGTATAATCCTTTTACATATACTGTTAGATTTGGTTTGCTAATGTTTTACTGAGGACTTTTGCATCTGTGTTAATAAGGGATACTGATCAGTGATTTTGTTTTCTTGTGATTTGTAAAATCGGACTTGTGCCTTGCTAACTTCATAATATTAGTTTTAAAATATATTCTGTCTTCTATTTTTTGCAAGAACTTCATAATTAATATTAATTTTTTAGATGCTTGTTATTATTAACCAGAAAAGACATCTCATCCTGGACTTTTATTCTTTGGGTTATTAATTTAGTATTGAGAAAGGAGGAAAGAAGAAATGGGCCAGGCAGACAGCTAGGGTGGGTCCCTGGTAAAACATTCTCAAATTGACAAAAATTCAACAAGGAGATCCAGAATCTAAACTGGACACTTGACCAAATGGACTTAGTGGATACCTACAGATTATTCCACCCAGCAGCCACATATTATACATCCTACTCATCACCACATGGAACATACTCCAAGATCGATCACATTCTTGGCCATAAATCAACCATAAACAAATTCCATAAGGATGAAATCTTGCTATGCACATTCTCAGACCACAGTGGAATAAAAATAAATATTAAAACCAACAACATATTCCCAAAGGTCACAAAGACATGAACACTAAACAGCATGATGCTGAACAACTATTGGGTCAACACTGAAATCAAAGAAGAAATCAAAAGATTCCTAGAAATAAATGAAAATGAAGAAACATCTTACCAAAACCTCTGGGTGCTATTCAATCAGTTTTAAGAGTGGAATTTATATGTTTACGAGGACACATCAAGAAAATGGAAAGATCACAAGTGGAGAGCCTAACAAATCACCCAAGGGAGCTAGAAAGAGAAGATCACCAAAACCCCAACTTTAGCAGAAGAATCCAAACCACAAAAATAAGAGCCCAAAGACAGGACATAGAGGTCAAAAATATCATAGAAAACATCAACAAAACAAAATGCTGGTTCTTTGAAAGAATTAATAAGATTGATGGGACCCTAACCAGAATGACCAAGAAAAAGAGAGAAAAAGTCCAAATAAACACAATCAGAAATACAAAAGATCAAATCACAACTGACCCAGAACATATACAAAAGATTATCAGAGATTACTATGTACATCTATATGGAAACAAATTTGATAACCTAGATGAAACGAAGAACTTTCTGACATCACACAACCTCCCTAGGATAAAACAAGAAGCCATTGAGACACTAAATAGACCAATAACAACCCAGGAAATTGGCTCTGTCATATGAAAACTACCTACTAAACAAAGCACTGAGCCAGATGTTCTTTACATCAGAATTCCTCAAAGAGTACAAGGAGGAGCTAATACCAATACTATTGAAAGTATTTCAGGCAATTGAGAAAGATGGAATTCTCCCCAAATTATTTTATGAAGCTAACATTACACTGATACACAAACAGGGTAAAGATCCAACAAAGAAAGAGAACTACAGGCCAGTATTCCTTATGAACAGAGATGCAAAAACTCTCAAAAAGATTCTTGCAAATCGGATCCAAAAACATATCTCAAATATCATCCACCATGACCAAGCAGGCTTCATCCCCAGGACACAGGGCTGGTTCAACATTCGCAAGACCATAAATGTCATTAAATACATCAACAGATGCAGAAACAAGAACCACATAATTATCTCATTAGGTGCAGAAAAAGTTTTTGATAAAATCCAGCATCACTTCTTGATGAACACTTTCAGACACCTAGGTATAGAAGGAACATACCTCAAAATAGTAAGTGCCATCTATGACAAACCCACAGCTAACATATTGCTAAATGGTTAGAAACTAGAATCATTTCCCCTGAAACCTGGAACAAGACAAGGCTGCCCACTTTCGCCCCTCTTGTTCAGTATTGTGTTGGATGTCCTAACTCAGGCAATTAGACAACAGAAAGAAATCAGGGGTATCCAAATAGTAAAGGAGGAAGTCAAGTTATCCCTCTTTGCCTATGATATGATCCTATACCTTGAAAATTCAAGAGAATTTGCCAAAAACCTACTTGCACTGATAAAGGACTTTAGAAAAGTCCCATGGTTCAAAATAAATGTGAAAAAGACAGTTGCATTCCTTTACACCAACAACAAGGAGGCAGAGAACCAAATAAAAAGCACAATACCATTCACAATAGCCACCAAAAAATTGAAATACCTCAGCATATTCCTAAGCATAGAAGTGAAAG
This sequence comes from Carlito syrichta, assembly GCF_000164805.1. Classification (NCBI taxonomy): domain Eukaryota; kingdom Metazoa; phylum Chordata; class Mammalia; order Primates; family Tarsiidae; genus Carlito; species Carlito syrichta. The sequence continues at coordinate 59,435 of NW_007242223.1, read as the reverse complement.
ACCTTTACAATGAAAATTACAAAACACTACTTAAAGAAATCCAAGAAGACATAAACTAAATGGAAAAATATTCCATGCTTATGGATAGGAAGAATCAACATTGTTAAGATGTCCATCCTACCAAAGGCAATCTACAGATTCAATGCAATATCCATTAAGCTACCCACATCATTCTTCTCAGACCTGGAAATGACAATACAGAAATTCATGTGGAAACATTAATGACCATGGATAATTAAAACAACCCTTAGCAAAAGACACAAAGCAGGAGGTATCACACTTCCAGACTTCAAACTTTACCATAAGGCTACAGTAATCAAAACAGCCTTGTATTGGTACAAGAACAGGCACATAGACCAATGGAACAGGAGAGAGATTTCGGAAGCAAAGCCTCAATTCCTCAACCAACTCATCTTTGACAAATCCTCCAGCAACAACCACTGGGGAGAGGAGAACCTATTCAGTAAATGGTGCTGGGAAAACTGGCTGACAACATGCAGAAGATTGAAACAGGACCCCTGTCACCATACACAAAAATTAACTCTAAATTGATCAAAGACTTGAATGTAAAACCTCAAACTACAAGAATCTTAGAAAGTGCAGGAGACTCCCTTATGAAAATTGGAACTGGGAACCAATTCCTATTCGGAACCTTAAAGGCCAATACCTTAAGAAATAAAATAGACACGTGGGTCCTCATCAAATTAACGAGCTTCCCAAAGCAAAAGAAACCATCAAGAGAGCAGGAAGACAGTCCACAGAATGGAAAAGTATACTTGCCAACTGTATATCTGACAAAGGCCTAATATGTAGGATCTACAAGGAACTCAAACACGCTGAAAGGGAAAACAAAAACAAAAACAGCCCCTTCAAAAAATGGGCAAAAGACAAGAACAGACACTTCTCAAAAGAGGATATATGGGGAGCCAACAGACACATGAAAAAGTGCTCAGCCTCACTCATCATCAAAGAAATGTAAATCAAAACCACACTGAGATACCACCTAACCCCAGTAAAAATGGCCATCATTAATAAGACAAAAAACAACAGATGCTGATGAGGATGTGGAGAAAAAGGAATGCTTCTACACTGCCGGTGGGAATGCAAACTTATGCAGCCTCTTTGGAAGACATTGTGGTGATTCCTGAAAGAACTACAAATTGACCTTCCTTATGACTCAGCAATTCCCCTATTGGGAATATACCCAGAGAAACTCAAATCATTCTACCAAAAAGATACCTGTACCTGTATATGTATGTTTACTGCAGCTCTATTCACAATAGCAAAAATATGGAACCAACCGTGTTGCCCATCGAAGCTGGGTTGTATAAAAAAGTGTGTTACTTATACACGATGGAATATTATGCAGCCATAAAGAAGGACAAATATTTGAACTTTGCAGCAACTTGGATGGATTTGGAGTCGATCATACTCAGTGATTTATTACAGAAACAAAGAACAGAGTTCCATATGTTCTCACTCATAAACGGGTCTTGAACAATTATACTGCTATAAGAAAGCAATTGGCAGTAGTGGGAAACTGTTGGGGTGAGGGATGGGATTGGCAGTTGAGGGAAACTGCTAGGGGAGGGAGGGGCATACCTCATCAATAAGGGTAACTGCATGTTCATGTTTGTATACTTAACCCTGAAATGTACCCCACATCTTTATAATAAAAATTAAAGAAAAAAAACTTCCTCAAATCGTTTAACATTTAAAGAACCAAACTGTAAGTTCCAGATAAAGTCCACAGACCAGAATGAGGACTCCCATCCCTTTTTGGTGTGCTATCTCCCATTTGGCCCTTATTCTATCCTCTCCTGATTGAACCATTACACTATCTTGCCTCTTTCTTATTGGTGCATTTTCAAGTTCACTCAACTACCAATAGGACACACTTCCCCATTCTGAGTCCACCATTACCCCTGAAGTTAACCTCACACTGGCAACCCACTTTTGGGTCCTCACTCACTGCCAAGAACTTTCCTGTTGCTTAATAGTTCTGACTTACCTGCTTGTCAGTGTCCACACTTCTTGTTCTTCTTGGTCATGAGACAAGTACCTGGAATTTACCAAACTAAAAGAGCTGTACTTGCTGAACTAAAAGAGCCATAACATAAATCATTGAACTAAAAGAGCCATAACAGAGCCAACCAAACCAGCAGACTACAAGACCCTGAGTCAGTCAAACTAGAAAAGCTGTCAAATTTCTTGGGATCTCATCAGGGATGGTTGGAAGGGTGAGTAAAAGCCGATCTGTGATTCTTTAATTTCATTGTCTTCTGCTTTCCTGCTGCATTTTCTCTTTTTTTGGCATTGCCATGGCTACTATCTCTTCTTTATATTCAATGTCTCTGGTGTTTTCATAGCTCAAAGAGATAATATTACTAGATAGAATGAGTCATCTGGAGTGTAGCTCAGAGCAATGTTGTTTTTGTCTTTTCCTAGAAACACAGGGATATAAAGATTTAAATAATTTTTTCTTCCTTAGTGAATAAAGCCCACTGGCATAGGGTAGGAGGCTATTTTTCCCAATGCTTTCCCTCCTTTACATTTACATTTAAGTACCCCCCCCATTATGTCAGGAATCAACATAGTCCTACAGACACAAGAACTCTTTCTATGCAGGGATTTAACTTGTTTCTTTTAGTAGGCATCTTATTAGGTCAGGTCCCCACTTCCCTGGGCTCCTACATTTTCTTTTGTTTAAGAAGGATCTGACTCCATAGTTTTACCCTAACATTTCAAGCCTTGCTGGTACTTTAAGGGATCATTTGAATAGGCAAAAGTTGAGGGAAAACTGACTCTTCCCTTTAAGTACCTTGTCAACTCTATGCTCAGGAACTCAGATACCTCATCTGTTGGCCCTATTAAAACTGGCTTCTGCAATCTCAAATTTTTGCCCCATTTGTGGGTTGAAAAATGCTGCCTATGATAGAGAAGTGGTAGGATAAATGCCCTACCACCTGCTGGCTTCTTTTGGAGGTCATTATGGACTAGCTTAATGGACCTGTTCACATTTCTCAGACACTTTTTATGTCTCCAACTTGAATGGTTCCTTACCAGGGAAAGAGACTTTGTTTAGAAAGTAATTTCTCTCATTACTGTGGATGCTATAACTTGGCCCAATCTGAAGGTCTGCTAGTCAGAGGTCCACAGAAGATCCCAAGAACACACTGTCCTTTAGAATACCTTGCAAAAATACAATTACTCCAATACATTTTCAAATATTTGGTTTGAAGCACTAGGTCTGAGGGATCCAGAGGAATTGGACAGCAAAGAGCTGGGAGACAGCACAGGTAGGCATAACTAATGCTGCAGACCAGGTCCCTTCTGCTACATGGGAGGAGATTACACTTGCATTCATAGGATAAACACCATGGGCCTATAAGGAAAGTAAAGGGATGCCTTTCTTTCCTCTTTGCTCATGGTGTTAGCAGGATAGGAAAGGGAAATTAAAGGATACCTTTCTTTTCTCTCTCTTTTCAGATAGGTAACAAGCCACCTGCTGTGCACACTCCTCTTGAGTGCATCCTATGACACTGGAATTCCTTTGATCCTCAGACTCTGAAGAAAAAACGTCTTAGATTATTTTTCACCAAGTCCAGGCCAAGTTATAAGTTTCAGGATGAAGAGACCAGGTCTCCAGGGAGAAGCATTAATTAGAATACCAGCCATAGTTAGACCTTTTTTGTAGAAGCAAGGGCAAATGGTACAAGGTCTCATAGATACCAGACTTTTGCCTTGTAGAAAAATCTAGACTTTTATAATGCTTTAAGATTGATCCAGTCCTCCTAACAGTCATTTCAGGAGAACCCACAAAAGATGGTCCCAATAGACTGGAGATGCCAACCCCCGACGTGCCACTTAGGAAGGCATCAGCATCTGAGACCACTACTCCTGGCCTATCCTGTCCCACTTATTCAGGTCTTCCCAGACTTTAAGCCTGCTCCATCCTAAAAACCCTCATTCTAGACAAGCTTCCATTTTACTCTTGCCCCTACAAGGAATACCTCATGAATATGGCCCCAGTAAGATACAGGTTCCCTTTCATCTATCGGACTTGAGACAAATTAAGGGGGATCTTGACAGGTTCTCAGATGATTCTGATAAGTATATAGAGGTTTTTTCAGAATTTAACCTAAGTATTTGAACTCCCCTGGAAAGATATTATATATTCTTAAACCAAACCCTAACTACCACTGAGAAACAAGCAGCCCTGCAAACAGCAGAGAAATTCAGAGATGAACTTTGAATCTCATATAGTGCCAGAGAATGGGAAGAACCTTATCCAATTAGAACCTTATCCAATTATCCATCCAGCAGTATTGTCGCATGACACTAAATGAAACCATGATAGTGACCTGGGTGAGTGGAGGAGAAACCACCTCCAGATGTACATATTGGAGGACTTACAAAGGAGTAGAATTAAACCTCTCAACAAGCTATCCATCATAGATCAGGGAGCAGATGAGAATCCCTCTGCCTTTCTGGAAGGGTTAAGCACACCTTCCTAGCTTCTGAGTTAGTCACAGGGCAACTAATCCTAAAGATAAATTTATTACTCAGTCAGGGCCTGATATCAGGAGGGAGTGGCAAAGGCAGGCCATGGGACCAGACGGTACTTTAGAAAACCTGCTGAAAGTGGCCACATGGGTCATTTACAATAGGAATCAGGAGGAGGTTCATGAAAGAGAAAGGAGACTCAAGAAAAAGGTGCAGGCACTAGTGGTCACCCTGAAGGCTTATAATTTCCAGAAACCCTGAGGTGCACCTGTTAGCGGTTATGGATCCTGTAAATCCGGCACTTGAAGCACAATTGTCCTCGATGGCTTAAGTTCGGGACCATGTCCAACATGTGAACAGGGAGGCCACTGGGAGAACCAGTGTAACCTCTTCTGAAGGGGAGGGGGAACATCTGGCTTGGTAATGGTGGCCACTGATCAATGAGGCCCAGGAACCACAGTCCAGTGCTTTATTTGTATCACCCCAGAAAATCTCCGGTCTGTATGGACATGGTCCATATTAATTTCTTGTTTGATACTGAGGCTAATTTTTCAACCCTAGCTGCTCATGCTGAAACTCTTTCTCCTAATATCTGCTCTCTAGTAGGAGTACTAAAAGATTAATTCAAATTATAAATGCAAAATGTTATCTATAAAAAGATGAAATAAAAAGTTTTAAAAAAAGAAACCAGAAAGCAAAGGAAAGATGTAAATATTGTTGGTATAAAATTATGCTTTTTGTAAGAAGGTATATAAAGGAAAGAGAACAATTTTGTATAGAAAAAGATCTTGTATGGTAATTTTCTTTTTCCTATAACAGAGTGAATGGTTACTTAAGAAAAAGGAATGTATAGGACAAAAAATAGAGAGTCCAAGACATGTTGAAAAATGATATGTGTATGTTGTAAGATGGTATGTGGAATGTTTGTGGAAATAAATGTGTGAAAGGAAATCTATGAAAAATCAGGTTTATAAAAAATTAGTTATGTCTATGTATTAACCATTAATATCAATCACACTGATGTTAGGCCAAAATGTCATTATGTCAAAATCTTTATAAAATTAGAAATATAACATTTGCAGGAAAGGAGGTATGGGGAGAATGGTTACTAGCCTCTTACATACAAACGTCTGAATTTCATCAGGTACTCTGGCCAGAATATGTGACCATGAATCCATATGATTGTTATGGTTTAATAAATTATGTTGATACTTATCATCATTTCACCAGCCTCTTTGTGTACCTTGCCTTAATTTGTCAACACACTGGGATCACTGAAACTCTTTTTTGGTAACTCTTTACATTATACCATCTGCCCTGGAAATATTCCCTTTAAACTCTTCCAGAGCATGATCTGTTCATATATAATCCTAATCATCATGAGTGCTGAACCCATACACATAATGGGACAATCTTGGGGAAACACTAAACAGGAAAAATCAGGGTTATCCAAGGAAGATTTTCCTCAGAACTGTTTCCCCAACACTGAAGAACCAGAATAAATCACAGTAACTGGGATATTCTTCCCATTTAGAACCACTGGGACACCTTCCTTAATTGGAACTAAATATTACTTTTTATGTGATAATGGAGTATACTTAGTTTTACCCTACCCATGGAGAGGTGATTGTACAACAGTGGCTGCTGTCCCTAAGGTGATGATCCTCAGTCAGGCTAAAATGGCTTCCTCTGGACATATTTTAATTTAGGATCTCTCCTGGAGCAATCCCAACAGTTGCAGAGATCTGATGTTTCTTTTCAGCACTAGCTTGCCTAACTATGAAATACCTAATCATCTAGGGGGACATGTTCATGATAACCCGATCTTACAAAGACCTGGAATAGACATTCAATTGCCAGAGGTTTTGTTTGATTTGCTGGGATACCCTTGCTAGAAAAATTCTGTTTTAAACCTCACACTCTTGGGACAACAAGATTGAAAAGGCACTGTAGCTGCTATTGAAAATCAACAAATGTTCATTAACTCACTAGCTACTGTGGTCCTGCAAAACCATTGAGCACTGGATATTCTCACAGGAGAACACAGAGGATCTTGTGTATTCTTAAATGAAACTTGTTTTTGAATTAACACCTCCTCTCACATAAAAGGAAACCTACAGTTCATAAAAAAATAATATCAAAATTATTGACACTTTAAGAGAACAGGAGGCTTAGACCTTAGTTGGCTACAAATTTTTATGTCTTCTATAGGGATATCTAATATATGGACTTCGATTTTTTCCTTTGATGGTTCCTCTTTTTTGTATGACTCATAGTTGATCCATGCATAATTAATCTCATTGTAAAATTTGTTCCTTCTCAACTAAAGGCTATTAAACTCCACATGGTAATGCAGGAGGAACCTCAAATAGAAACTTCTTTTTACTGAGGACCTTTAGATCATCCTTTGGAGAGTCCATTGCTGTCATTCACATATGATGCTCATGATCAGCAGGAAGTAGCCAGATCAGTCATTGTCCCTACTCCCTAACAGCAATTAGGATCGCCATTCTGGAAGGGGAAAAGAGATAGGAGAAAGGAAGAGACTACTCAGGCAGAAAATTGGGGGGGAGTTCCCATTAAAACTTTCTCAGATAGTCTAACACCTGAAGGACCAAGCAGCAAGAACCAGGTAAAATTCACAAACTAGACTGAGAACTCCCACCCCGTTGTTGCATGCTATCTCCCTATTGACCCTTATTCTATCCTCTCCTGATTGTTCCTTTGCACTATCTTGCCTCTTTCAAGTCCACCCTCCAACCAATCAGCACACACTTTCCCATTTAGAGCCCATAAATGCCCCTGAACTCAGCCTTATAACTGGCACCCCATTTTAGGGTCCCCTCTTACTGCCAAGAGCTTTCCTGTTGCTTAATAAACTCCAACTTATTCACTCTTTGGTGGCCACTTTCCTTATACTTCTTGATCATGAAACAACCACCTGGAACTTACTGAACTAAAAGAGCTGCCTGAGCTAAAAGAGCTGTAACATTTCCCACAACTCACCAAACTAAAGGAGCTATGACAGCATTCACCAAACTAAAAGAGCCAGCCAAACTAAAAAAAAGCGACAACATTTCTTTGGGTCTCCTCCACAAGAACTTGAATCTAGCCAAACAAAGAATATCTGTAACAGTATCTTTATTGATTATATCTCTTTTGAAATGTTCTGTTTCTTCTTGAGTCAGTTTAGGTAATTTCTGTATTTTTAGGATTTTGTACATTAATTTAGTCTATTAAGTGGTGTATAACTGTTTTTATTATTACCTAATAATATATTTTTTCTTTAAAATCAGTAAAGATGTCCCCATTTTTACCTAAGATTTTAGTTATTTGAAGCTTTTTTTTTCCTGATCAAACTAGCAAAAACTTGGAAATTTATCTTTTCAAAGATTCCACTATTGAGTTCCTTGATTGTGTTGTTTTTCTAGTTTCTGTTTTATATCTCCACTCTAATCTTTATCTTTGTTTTATTTTTGGCAGTTCTGGTTTTATTTTTCACTTTTAACCTTTGGTTTGTTTGCATTTTCCACAATTTATCAATTTATTAAGGTGCACATTTTCTTTATATAGTATCTTAAGGTATGACTTTAGGCTATTAATTGGCACTCTTTTTATTTTATAAATATGTATTTGCAGCTGTAATTTTTCAATTTAGTGCTATTTTTGTTACATCCAATACATTTTCATATGTTGTGTTTCATTTTAACTTATCTCTAGGTATTTCCTAATTTTTCTTGCAGGCTTCTTTGGTTCATTAGTTGTTTAATAGTCACACATATGTGAATTTCACAACTTCATTTTGTTATTTATTTGTAATTAATTTAATTATGGTTAGTGAAGATATATTTTATACTTTTACTCTTTTAATCTTAATCAAGGTTACTTTTTGTAAAGCATAAAGCATATAATGTGTCCTAAAAAATATTTCATTGGAAATAATATATATTTGGGTTTTTTGATAAAATGTTTTATGTATGTCTGATAGGTCTAGTTGGATTTAGTGATACTCAAACTTTCTATTTTGTTATTGACTTATTTAGTGAGTACTTATAGTTTTATGTTACACCAGTTTACATTAAAAAAAAATTTTTATATCAATAATTTTTTATTTTGATATTGTGGAGTACAGTTAAGAGTTAGGTATACAACTTTGCTTCATTCAGGCACCCTTGTTGATAAGGGGTGTTTCCCCATCCCCAGACAGATATTACTACCGTTAATCCCATCTCCTTCCCCTCCCTACCATAGTTTCCCACCACTTTCCCTCCCCCCCATAGTTTCCCACCACTGTCAGTCTTTTTCTTATAGTATTGCAATGGATGTTCAAGGTCCACTATATGAGTGAGAACATGTGATACTCAGATCTTTGTTTCTGTGAGAGGTCACTCAGTATTATAGACTCTAGTTCCATCCAGGTTGCTGCAAAATTCATGATTTTGTTCTTTTTTATGGCTGCGTAGTATTCCATCATGTATATGTACCACATTTTTAAATCCAGTCCTCTTTTGATGGACAGTATGGTTGTTTCTATGTTCTTGCTATTGTGAACAATGCTGTGATAAACATACGTGTGCAGGTATCTTTTTTATAGAGTGATTTGAGTTCTTCAGGATATATTCCCAGTAGGGGGATTGCGGGGTCATATGGGAGGTTGATATTTAGAGCTTTTAGGAATCGCCACAGTTTTCCACAGAGGTTGCACTAGTTTGCACTTGCACCAACACTGTAGAAGTGTTCCCTTTTCACCACATCTTCTCCAGCAACTGTTATTTTTTGAGTTATTGAAAATTGCCATTCTGACTGGAGTTGGGTTTAACTTTCTTATATCAAAATCAGAGCTTATTCTCACACGACACAGTTTCTAATACTGTCCTCTATGCTAATGCCTTCAACCAGTAACCAGTAAAAATATGAAGGCATCTCTCCTGCCTAATATGCTGGAATCCTTGCTTTTCTACTTCTTTCGCTAAATAGACCATTCGGACATTTGCCCGTGTACCACTTCTTTCACAGTATTTTTTTTTCCACAGTACCATGGAACTACAACTAGATTGCTGTGCATTTATCAATTAAAATTTCCTATTGGAAACCTGTTTGAAAAAGCCCTGTATCTAATATATGTATTTCTCATTGAGCTCCTTTTCTTTCCCTGTCTGTGCTTTCTGATCTCTGTGTTTGGCCTCCAAGTATGCCATATACCATCTAAGGACTATAAGTATTTAAAACTTTTAAAGGTCTTGTTTTCAAAATTCTCTCTTCATCTTCAAGTGATTAGAGTATGCTTGCTGTAGATCTCTTTGGGTTTATCCTTTAGTTTTCTTAGATCAGAATTTTTATTTACTTTTCTAAGGTTGTAACATTTTCTGAGTTTTTAAAATATGGTTATTTTCCTTTTTCTTTCTCTTATTTTGCCATGCTGGTAATACACTCCTTGTTTTGCTTGATGGTGTTCCATAGTTTAAGTTAAAGCCAGCTTTAGTATTTTTATTTTTTATCGTTTTCTCCTAAGATTCATGATTTCCACTTAACCTGTCTGATTTCTCTTATTGTTTCTGCGGCTCAATTAATCTCTTGTTGAACCTCTCTACTTTTTTTTTTTAAGTTTAGATATAGTAGTGATAAGCTATTACTGAGAGAAGAAGCTATTGGAAGTACTTGCTACTGGAGTAGCAAGTACGCATACAATATGATACAATACAATACAACTGCACATTTTTCTGTGATCTAAAGGGACTTATATGTACCTGATCCCAGAGGTAGGAGATTAAGGATGCAGTCTCTTGCTTGGAAGCCATAAATGTTGGGATTTTGGTATGTTGGCACACTCTTTCTATGGAAAATAAATAAATAAACAAACAAATAACAGGAAACAAACAAACAAACAAAAATACCTGGGATTATCACTTGTGAAAGCAGAAGACTTGAGAAATGGTGATGTGCTGTTAGAGGGCCATTATTTGTCTGCTCCTTTAACTCTTTATTTTGTTTTGTTTTAATTTTTTACTTTAAAAATGTGGTACAATTCAGAGTTAGGTGTACAAATGTTCGTTATGCATGTTCCCTTGTTGACGAGGTTTGCTTCCTCCCCTGGCAGTTTCCCACTACTACCAATTCCATCTCTCCTCCATCCTGGCAGTTTCCTACGATTGCCAATACCTTTCTTACAGTATTATGATAATTGTTAAAGGTCTACTTATGAGTGAGCATGTGTGGTACTTAGCTCTCTGTTTCTGTGGTAGATTACTCAGTATTATAGACTCTAAGTCCTTTTAGGTTGCTGTGAAGTTCATCATTTTGTCCTTCTCTATGGCTGCATAATATTCCATAGTGTATATGTACCACATTTTTTTAATACAGTCCTCTTTTGATGGGCAGCATGGTTGGTTCCATGTTTTTGCCACGTGAATAACTTTGTAATAAACATGTATGTGCAGGTATCTTTTTCATAGAGTTATTTGAGTTCCTCCAGGTATATTCCCAGCAGGGGGATATTTACCAACTTTGTATCTGACAAAGGTCTAACATCCAGCATCTACAAGGAACTCAAACATGCTGAAAAGAAAAGAAAAAAAAGTCCCATTGCAAAGTGGGCAAAAATATGAATAGGCACTTTTGAAAAGAAGACATATGAACAGTCAGCAGATACATGAAAAAATGTTCAGCCTCACTAGTCATCAACAGAATGCAAATTAAAACCATACTGAGATACCACCTAACTCCAGTCAGGATGGCCAACATCAATAACTCAAAAACAACAGATGCTGGAGAGGCTGCAGGAAAAAGGGAATACTTCTACACTGTTGATGAGAATGTAAACTAGCACCACTTCTGTGGTAAACAGTATGGCAGTTCCTAAAAGATGCAAAATATGTCCATATGACTCCTTTAACTCTTTAATGTAATTTAGCTAGAGACCGGATCACTATGTAACCATTGTGCCTCATAAACCTCTTCTAGGGAGAAACAGGAACAATATTTTCAAGTTTTTTCTCTGCACTACTATTGGGGTATGGAGTCCTTGGAAGTGCTTGTGCACCTCTGTAAAACCACTGATTTTTTTTTTCCTGAAAACAAGCTTAATCCACTCCACTACCAGAGTTAGTGAATTAGAAGCTAAACAATGGAAAGAAAGCCTTAGAATTAGGGTGATACGTAGTTGGTCCAAACTCTCTTCTCCACGGGAGAAAGCTGCATGTCGGGAATTCCTTTTCCAATTATATGACACAATGCCTGGACAGGGCTTGTGCCTGAGTTCCTCAGCTTTTCCTATCCATTTAATGTGAATTTTTTTCTCATTTTTTCAGTGAGTAGGAGGTATTTAATTTTCTTCTGACTTTCAGAAAAAAGTGATGCATAAATAGATGTTTACTTGTTTCATCTGTGGAGCGTAGGGTAAGTCAGAAACCTCTTTTCCCACTATGTTGGGGGGATATGATATAAAGACATTTTAATAAGATATTCACTTCATGAAAATACAGATAGTCTTAGAAAATAATACAAATAAAATTGATGACATGTAAGCATAAAGACTGCAGAGAAATGCTTAGTAACTGATAATGATCTGAAAATGTAAACTAAAAGTAAAATATTTATTATATTGTGACTAATTGTTCTATATTTTTATAAATATTCCTTCAAGAAAACATTAAACTAGTGCAGAGTTGAATTTTATGCCAAAATTGAGCCTAGGTCTCCTAGTTGACATACTGTTTTAGCAGATTCAAGTAGAAAAGAGACATGAATTTAGGATAAAAGAGAATGTTATAATTATGGTAATTATTATTTTTCTTGGCTTATTAAAATTCTTTGTTTTACAAACTTTATTAGTTATCTATGTCTGCCATGACAAATTGCCACAAGCTGTATGGCACAAAAAACAGAGATTAATTTTGTCATAATTCTAGAAGCTAGAAGTCTGAGATCAAACTGTCTGCAGAGTTAGTTTCTTCTGAGACCTCTCTTCTTGACTTGAAGGTGGCCATCTTCTGTGTCTTCACATGGCCTTCCCTCTGTGTCCTAATGTTTGCTTGTGATAAAGTCTCTTCTCATACTGGGTTGGGGCCTACTCTAATCTTATTTTCTCTTAATTACTTCTTTAAAAATCTGTCTTCAAATAGTTACATTCTGGGGTGTCGGTGACCAGCACTGACCAAGGGTGGGTTAGGACCCGCACCAGAGATTCTGGACAGCGAGAAGAGACTACTCAGAGGCAGCTCTTCTGGGAACAGTCTGATCAGGACTGAAGTCAAATTTTATTCGGACTCCTTCCAACTTATATACCATTTTCTGTACCCTCCAGCAGTGTGATAATCACTTACTGGGGGCGTACAAGTTCCGTGCTTTACAAACTATGCATCACAAGACCACCACGAGATCTGCAATTTCCAAGCAAACAATTCGAATTCCATGATGCCTAACGTGCTTACATTAAGGTCACAGGTGCACAATTTCAATACAAATCGTTCAAAGTGTTTTCCATAATGTTCAATGAATCATTCATATTATACTCTTTGTTCTATACCCTGATTAATACAAAAAAACTTTTCTAAGTTAACTCTAGGTTCAATCCAAGTTCACTGACTCCCAATATTTTTTAATGATTAATATCATCAACTTAACACTATACTATAATCTATAAATTTAGTTAAATGACTTAACTGTCAGTTATACTATTAACCTATTATGATTTAACGTAATGCCTTATTATAACTCAGTTACAACTTAAACTACCAAACTTTACTATAATTCATATGTTTCATATGTCTAAACTTTAATTTTTATATGATCTAGTGATCGGACTTTAATGCTATGCTATATCCTATTAAGCTAATACCTCATCATTAATTCTTTTATAAATCGTATAGTAAATATTATATTTGAATAATGTAGCAAAAGGAAACAAAACAGCAAGCATAGATTTACGCAGCTATGAGTGTATATGTATATATTTTATCCCAACAAGTCTACTCTAAAAATCAAATAGTAGCTGTCACACTCTTGAACAAGGAAATGCAGGGCTGCCAAAATGGCGGCCATGGGCTGAAGCAGACAGAGTTTCGGTAATTAATGAAACAAAAGAAAATGTTCTGCCTGGCTAGGGGCAGGGCGACAAAACTATCATGGTAATTTAGTTTCTAATCTTAGCCCTAGGGGAAACAGCTTTCCAAAGCTAACTACCCAGTCTACCAGGAAATAGAAGTTAAAAAATATCTAGAAAGAAGTAAAACTTAGAAAGACAGAGAGAAATAATTCTGCTATGCACTTTCCATCAGGTGTATTGAGATTTACTTATAAGTTTTACTGCCATGTATGCACACTGGTCACTAATCACATGCCAATATTATAGGTATAACTGATATCCTCTGTCAGAGGCGATCTTCCAGATGGGCCTTTACAGGCCTCAGCCATGTAGCTATAGATGTTGGCTCCCAACACTGGGGTACTGAGGGTTAGGGTTTTAAGATGTAAATTTGGGGAAACAGTGCAGATCACAACAAAATATTTCTAAAACAAATTTTTCATATCTTTTAATTAAAAATGTGAAAAAACGTGGTTTATTGGACACAATTTACTTCAAATGTATGCAATTATTTTGGTTAGGTTCATCTTGGAATTTCTAGGTCTCATTGATAAGTTAAAAATAATTCAGACTATATATGATGCCTACATTATTGTCCCATTTAGTTACAATTTCATTGACCTACATAATAACAAGATCAAAATATTTTTATGATTCTCTACCTCTTGACCATTTTAAACTACAATAAATAACTTTTTAACCTCTTCTAAAATTGTGAAAATCTTCAACCAAGATATTATAATTCTTAAGTTCTTGGCTTATGAATATTATAGTGTTACTATACTTTTCAGCAATTTATTCTTCTTGTTTTTCAGTGTGATTTCAAAATACATTAATATGCTATATTTGAATGATTAAGATATTATTAAATTGGTAACCACTATGAGCTATGTTTGCATAGAAGGGATTTTAGGAGAAAATGTCATTTTGCTTACCGACTTAATTATTAGAGTTTTTAAGAACATGGATAATTTTGAGTTAAGTAGTATATTAATATTATGCGATCCAAGGGCAAAAATTGGGCTGAATGTTTACTCATTCAACAACTAAATAAATTTTAATTCACCTCTTGAGTGGCCCCGGGTATCATGGCATTACTAGTCTCCATAAACAGACATTGTCAATTACTTAGAATGTAATATACTTATTTAATTAATTATGCAAATTTGTCTGAGCTGTATTAATTATATTTTAGTAAATAAATATTTTAAGAGAAACAAAATATTACTTACTCATTACCTTTCAGAATGTCATCTGGATAGAAAAATTAAGTATTTTTATTTAAAAATCTGGAAAAAGTTGTTTTTAATGCTGAGTTAAAAAGTAAGGAAGTTAAAATGATTCTAAAAGTATAATTAAAGAATATTTAACTCTGAAAGTTTAACATTTTTCAAAATATAAAAAATATATATTTTAAATCTCAAGTTATTACATTTTGTTTAGTATATGGTTTCCCTCCCCTTAACTTAGTTAAGTTTAAATTCAAAACCTGAGAGAAAATGTCTTCAATTGTATGCTGAGGCTGTTATACCTCAGCTTTTTCTTCTTGTGCTGTACTCTATCTTTTATGTGTACTGATCCCTAAAGACTGCATTTCCCAGTATTCTATGTCTCCTACTTCTGACTCATTTTGGGTAGTGAGAACCACTACAGGGAGAAATGACTAGAAAGGGGATTTTATCTAGGTCATTTCTCTTGCAAACCTTCTGTCTGCTTTGTGTTTCCATTTCCTTTTGATCAGGCCCACCACAGTCCTAGTTTGCATCCAGTCATCCAACTCTTAGAATCCTGTGTCTTTCCATTCCAACTGGTTAAGACCTTATGCTGCTACTAATTTTTTAGTTATCTCCCTGTTCCTTGTTAGGTGCACACTTGTTCCATTACTAATGTGACCAATTTTTGCATTTACTTACCTCTGTTTTGAATTCATAAAGTCATCTTTGTTTTTCTATTTAGATTCTGATACTTTTTTCTTAAGAAAAATCAATATTTTTGTATAATTTATAAAAGTAATTGTTTTCTGTTCAGTTTGTTTTTCTGTATTCAGCAGTAATTTATATTACCTACCTAATTCTAACATGTTTCAACATGTAAAATTTAATATTTTTTGTTAGGACTTTTTTTGTAGAGAACATAACATATTATTTTTAAAATTTTATTTTACTGGACATTATAAATATCTAGTATATTTTAGTGAATTCTACTTTATTTATTTATTTTTAATTTGGGGCAAACTTAACAATTTTAGTATATACAAGGACAGGGTCACCAAAATGAAATTTATTTGTAAAAATTGTGTATTTTTTTCTTATATGTTTAAACTTCAGTCAGCTTCAAAGTACCTCTGTTTGATGTAATTCACCTATCAAGATGCTTTTTCCACTGCTCAAAACAGTTTTCGAACTCATTAATTTTGATACCTTTTAGGGCTTCTGCTGTTTTTTATTTTACCCTTTCATGTTGTCAAAGATGTGTTTCCTGCTGAGGATGTTTTCATCCAGGAAAACAAACAAAAATATTGCTCAGGGAGAAATGGGGTGATTAGAGAGGGTAGGACATGGGGATCATGCTGTTTTTGGTTAAAAACTACTGAACAATCAGTGCAGGCTGTTTGTATAAATCACCCATCATGAAATGGGCAAACACATTGAAAGAATCTCCAAAACAATTTTACTGAAGTCAAACACAGTCTCTCACAATTCTAGCTGGTACACTGATGCTGATGGGTTTTTAGAACACTAACCTAGTGAGAAAAGCTTGTAATACAAAGGATCTAATCTCCCCAAAATAATTCAATTTTGGGGGTCCCCCTTGTATTATGAAAAATCACTTCATTTTAGGCTACTATTAAAAATGAGGGTGGAATTGAACATTTGAAAGGGAAGTAAGAAACAGTCTACAATGGTGATTTTTCCAGTGAGTCATTAAATGATGGAGGAAATAAGTAAATACTTGTAGAACAAAATTATTAGGTCTCTTAGAAGAAAAAAGTTTACAAGTTGCTAAAGAGATGTTTGTAGAAAAGTCAACTATAGAAAGAAGTAAAATCAAGGCAGTAACAAATATTTAGATAAAAGATAAAACCCAAAGTAAAATTACTATAATTATGTTGTATCAATTTAAATGATAAATTTATTCAAAAAGGGAAAAATGAGGAAAATTGTTTCTGGTAAAGAAGCTCCTATTTTAGTGTTTAATATTAACCCAGATACTCCAATTTTTCCTGGGCAAAACCTTTATTATGTTTATCAGTGCAAAGTTATACTTTTCAGGAATCCCTTTTGGTTACAATTTTTTGAGTAACTAATTTCTAGCCACAAGGCATAGAAAACATTCTCATGTGGAATTATTTCTTTCTTAAAGGGAAAGTGACAACTGGTGCCAATATCTGCCTTTGTTCCTGCCTTAAAAAAGACATGGTGTTTGAAACAATTTTTGCAACTGAGACATATAAGTTTCAAGAAAGAAAGTTATTCCTTTGTGATTAGTAGGTTAACGATGTGAAAAAAGAGTAAAAGCCTGAGTCCCTGGTTGTACATTTGAGTTGAATCAAAAGGAATAACTTTTTTATTCCAAGGTTTTTGGTCATAAGATGACAATGAAACATGTTTGTCTGAGCCATTGTCCATCAGATTTCTGTTTAACACAGTGAAATACATTCTTCAGACATGGAGTTGGAAAATATTTTTTCCCAGTCTGTGGGCTGTCTCCCTGTTCTCTTGATGGTTTCTTTGACTTTTCAGAAGCTTGTCAGTTTAATGAGGTCCTACTTGTCTACCTTATCTCTTATAGCATGGGCACTTCGGGTTTTGATCAGGAATTGGTTGCCAATTCCAACTTCCATAAGAGTGTCTCCTGTATTTTCCAAGGTTCTTATAGTTTGAGGTTTTACATTTAGATCTTTGATTCATTTAGAGTTAACTTTTGTGTATGGGTGTAGGTAGGGGTCCTGTTTCAATCTTCTTCATGTGTTCAGTCAGTTTTCCGAGCACCATTTGCCGAATAGGTTCTCCTCTCCCCAGTAGTTGGTGGTGGAGGCTTTGTCGAAGATGAGTTGGTTGATAAATTGAGGTTTTGCTTCTGGAATCTCAATTCTATTCTACTGAAATACATTCTCAACAAATATAATCTCTCAATGTGAAAATTATATAGAAGAAAATAAAAAGAAAAGAAAATAAGAAGGTTGCTAGTATTTGCAGGATCAATGTGTCTGGGTCTTTCTTCCATGACTGCAAGATGTCTACTGCAGCTCTAGTCATTAAATAAACATGCAGAGCTAAAGAAAAAGGCAAATACATTGAATGATGCCAGTATATCTCACTTTTTGTCATGGTTAATTTTATCAGTTAACTTGACTGGGCTAAGGTCTTCCCAGAGCTGGTAAAACAATTTTCTGGAAGAGATCAGCATTTGAATTGGTTGACCATATAAAGAATATCACAATCACTAAAGAAGGATGGCATCATACAACTTGTTGAGGGCTTCAATAGAACAGAAAGGTGATAGGAGGGCAATTTAACTCTCTTTTTGAGCTTGGACATCTATTGTATCTTGTCCTTGGACATAAGCATACCTGGTTCTCAGATCTTAGGGTTGGTTTTCCTCATTCTCCATCTTGCAGATGACACATAATGGGACTTGGCCTCCATAATCAGTCTCTCTCTCTCTCTCTCTCTCTCTCTCTCTCTCTCTCTCTCTTTCCATTTCTCTATGTCTGTGTATATATACAATTGTTTTTGCTTCTCTGCTTCTCTGGAGAACCTTGACTAATACACTTTTTTCTAACAAAATAATAAAAGTTTTTTTTTGATTGCTACCACTATTTTCATTTGTTCTTATTGGGCAAAACCATGTTTCAGGTCCATTCTGTGCTACAGGGAAAATGAGAAATCAGAGTAGGTTTAACATAATGAGTTTGTGTTTTACCACTGAATCAAAATTCTGTATTCAGAGAGGAAGTAGAGATGTATATTGTTAAGATAGAAGTGTGTAGCAAACATTTAATAAAACAGAAATGTTCAAGTCATTTTTGTTTTCTTTATAATATTTGATGGATAAAAAAATAAATGTGTCATGTGTACTATGTTAAAACAAATACTGTAAGTAAAATGGATCAGAGGAAACAAAGGGGAAGAAAAATAATATGTAAACACATCAATTCATTTTTCTAAAAAGATAGAGAACTATATATATATGATGTGTTGCATGAGTCTCATGGAAACACTTTTTCAAAATAGTTACTGAAGTTTTATTATTTTTTCTGACAAATATAGAGGAAAAGAAGTTAGATATTTAATGTTTAATATAGTTAATTTTATATTAATTGTGAACTTTCTGGTAAAAATATTACTATTTAACTAAGTTGCTGGCTATTTTCAAGCACATTATAAGAACAAATCCAACAAAAACAAATATTTTCTAAATTATGGAGTCATCAGTCCTGATACCATAAATTTTCTTGAGTACAAAAAATACCACACAAAATACAAGTAAACAATTCTTTAAATTTGTTTCAAATTTTGAACATAATCTCTGATTTTTATCATAATTAAAAGGAGAAAACACTAATATAAAAATTCAGGGATCTGAAAACAGCTAATGTCAACTCTTTAAATTATTAGAATAAAGTTAATGGTATACAAAAATTATGAGGATGACATATAGTACATTGTTATTATACTTCTGACTTAAAAAAGAGTATCTTATGTATTTTGTGTTCATTTTGCAACAAAAGTTATAGTTATTTCATATGTGAGAACGCTAAATTCAAAGATATCCATTAAATCATCTATAGATTGCAATTATTGGGAGGCAGAGATGAACTCATTTACTGTTGATTACTACATTCTCTTTAAAAAATTTTACCTTCAATAGTCTAGAAACCAGATATATTGGATCATTTCAATAAATGTAGTTTTTAGGAGTGGAAAAATATTCTGATTCAATATCCTACAACTTATATAACACAAGTGGAATTTCTGTATGGAACAGGAACAATAAGAAAACTAATTTATTGATCCTTAGAAAAAAACTATTTATTTCTTTTTACAATTAATGTATGCTATCATCATGAATTATTTGTTAAAATATTATCACTAGCTGTTAGACAAACCCAAACTTACATGAATTAAAAGATTTTAAGTAAAAAGTATTTCAACTTAATATATTTGTTCTGACTAGGTTTCTTTAAACTTTCATATCTCCCTTTATTTCAGTTAATACATTTTTTGAATCCTTATAAAAATATTTGAGAAGGAATTAAATGAGAAGTTTAAAAACCCTTATCTTTATGATTTAAAAATATAATTATAGGCATTTTAGGAACAATGATATTTTATTGCATCACATGGATACACAAGTGATAAATTATCCAATATAAAATTTTAGAATTGTGAGATACTACAGAAATTACTCAAATATCTTTATTTTATAGTGAAAAACTCTACTAAAATAATATTAAGTAACTTACTAATGTCCCCAGAGCTATTTACCATAATTCAACACAGTAGATGGCTCTTCCAATCACAAAAAGGTGAAAGGATATCTAATATGTTTAGGTTTTGACAATTTCTGGTATTTCATCTGCAACTTTTACCTAGCACATACATTTCAAATGATACATCTTAGTCAACTTAACAAATAAATTTACTGTGGATTTCAGGGAATTACAAATACAATATTTTACTGTACTTTATGCACACATATCCATACACACACGTACACATACAGATGCATATCATTAACAACTCAGAATAAAATTTAATTATTGATTTCAAAATAGTATTAAATTGCCAATGAATGTTAATTCTCTAAAATTTCTAATGTTTATTTTTTAATTCTATTAGATGACTGAAAAAATATTATCTTTATAGAGGGTTCATTTGTATATAAGATGTTTTCAATAGTCTAAACTAAATGGATATATTCTCATAATAGTTTTAATTTTTGCTTTTATACATACTCTTTGTAAATATTAACTATTCTTATATACATACATATTCTTGCTAGAAAAGAATAGAAATAGCACTAGTTTCAAAAATCAGACATAGTGAATGATGTAATGAAAGTGATTGATCAATTGATTACCTAGAGTTAATTGATTTTCATTAGAATGGAATAGAAAAATTGATTAACTTTTCTCAGTGGATCTTGCCAGTCATTACATTTGTATTGTTATAAAGTAGACAAGGCATTTGCATTTACACTTTTTTTATTTGTTCTTTTTTCTTAATTACCTTACTGATGAATTTAATATTGCTGCACTTTTATAGAATTATCACAATTAACTCAAATGCCCCACTAACTATTATAGCATTATTTATTTTTAAGCCCTTTATTAGTACTTTTTATTTGTTTAAGCACCAGTTATAGGAAAATTCAAGCCTCAAACACAGAAGAGAATGTAATCAATTTATTAGTACTCTAATCCAAATCCCACATAAAGATCCTGTCATTTGCTTAGCAAACCATTTTTAAAAATAAGCTTGATAGAAGGCTCAATTTAGTTAAAATTGTCTAACTAAAATGAAATTGTTCATGCATGGTTACTTTCTTGAACACAAGTCTCTGATAGCAAACCATTCATCTAAAGATCTTATTTACAGAGGCGTTATTGATCTTTAATATTTATAAATGCATTCTGTGTAGCTATGAGTGAAAACAAGACTATAGTCTGTTTTAATAGGAACATGTCAATATATAAATTAGAATATTCTTCCATCAAAGAAATTAAAAAGGATAATGAACAAAATTATCTGACATTTTAGAAGACTATAGGAAGAAAATAATTATTTCTATCTGTCTTGACAACATAAACACAAAATTATTGATATCAACTTCTAATAAGTCATTGTAAAGTCAGTTAAAATTATTTTGTCAAATATAAATATAAACATAGAAGCACTGCATTAGAGTATATGATATCAAAATTACCACAGTGCCCATTTTCTGAGGGAAGTAGATAAACTATGATCCTGATCTTAGTAAGTTTTTGCATATTTAATTTGTTTGCTTTATATAAAAATTTTGTCTTGAAGGCCAATTTCAGATATTTAAGAATAATAATATGGAAAAGTAGTAGAATTAGTCTGTTATTCCAAGAACAGATATTAAAATAAGCATATTCTTGTGTTTTCATTTTTTTCTGAAGATATTTTCTAATTATTGTTCTGAAAAATATCCAAACAATGGGTTTATTCTTTAGCCCATTGGTTGTTGAAGAATGTGTTGTTTAATTTTCACATGTTTTGAAAATGTTCTTGTTTTCCCTCCTGTACTGATTTCTAGATCCACTACATTGTGGTCAGAAAGAATATTTGGCATTATTTTAATCCACTTACATTTATTAAGATAGTTTTTATGACCTAACATAATCTGTCCTAGAAAAATCTCTCTCTCTCTTCTCTCTCTCTCTCTCTCTCTCCCTTTCTCTCTCTCTCTCTCTCTCTCTCTCTGTGTGTGTGTGTGTGTGTGTGTGTGTGTGTGTGTGTGTGTGTGTGTGTATGTTTGAGAAAAATGTGTATTCTTCTGCTATTTGGTAGAATGTCCTGTTATGTCTGTAAGGTCCTTTTCATCTATGGTGTTATTCCAATAATTCTTTTCATTATTGCTCTTTTGTCTGGATGATATATCCATTATTGAGAGTGATGCATTGTCTCTTGTAAACATATAATTGTACTGTTTTAGTTGATTCAGCTTCTCTCTTTGATAGAGGAGTTAATTCATTTAAATTAGTTACTGCTAGAGATGGAGTTATTATTGTCATTTTAAAAACTTTCCTGTCTTGTAGTTTTTGCTTTTTGTTTTTCTATCTCTCTTTTCTTTTTCCTTTCTGACTTCCTTTGTATTTTATTGATATTCTTGCAGTGGTGCACTTTTTAAAAATATTATGCTATAGGTATTTTATTTGTGGTTATCATAAAGTTTACATGAAATGTCTTATAGTTATAGCAATCTATTTTAAATGGACAGCAACTGAACTTTAATCACATATAAAGATCTGTTATTTTGCTTCTCTTTATCACATATTTTATGTTGCTGCTACCACAAATTATTCTTTTGTATTGTGTCTATTAATATTTTGTAGTTATATTTTTATATTTTTATATTTTAATTTTATATCAGAATTGAAAATAATTAATGTATCACAGTTATAGTACTACAGTAGTCTCTGTGTGTCTATATATTTATCTGTGAGCTTTATATTCATATGCTTTTGTGTTGTTGCCTAGCATCCTTTTATTTCAACTTGAAGTACTATTACTCTCTTTAGCATTTCTTATAAGGCAGATCTAATGGTGATGAACTCCCTTAGCTTTTGCTAAACTGGAAAAGTTTCTATTTCTTCTTCAATTTTGAAGTACAGTTTTGTAAGATAAAGTTGGGATTTGCAACTTGTTTTTCCCTGCAGCACTTTGAATATTTGTCGTCTTTTTATTCTCTGCTCTTCCAGGTTTCTGCAGAGAAGTATACTGTAATCCTATGGGGGCTTCTTTGTGTATGACAAGTATCTGTTGCGTCTTTCAAAATTATTGTTTTTTTGTTTTGTTTTGTTTTTTGAGTTGGAGTCTCAATCTGTTGCCCAGACTGGAGTGCAGTGGCAGCTCCACCTGCTGGGCTCCGGCGATCCTTCCACCTCAGCCTTCCAAGGAGCTGGAACTACAGGCGTGCGCCACTACACCCGAGTAATTTTTTATTTATTTATTTATTGTAGAGATGAGGTCTCATCAAGTTGCCCAGGCAGGTCTTGAACCCGCGAGCTCAGGCAATCCACTCACTTCAGCCTCCCAAGGCACGGGATTATAGGCTGAGCCACCGAGCCCAGCATTTTTTTACTTTTGATAGTTTGCTTTTAATGTGTTTTGATGAGAATTTCTTTAGGTTCATCTCACTTGATATCCATTAGGCTTCTTCATTGTGGATGCCCCATTTCTTTATTCATATCTCAAATGTTTTTACCATTATTATTTCAAATATGCCTTCTGTCCCCTTTATCTTTTTTTTTCCTTTTGGAATTACCATACTGCATGTATTATTCTACTTGATGGTATTCCATAAGTCCCTTAGGATTTATTTTTTTACTCTCTTCCATTGTTTCTTTCTTTTTAAAAAAAATTTCCATTACTAAATAATTTTAAATAATCTACCTTTGAGTTCATTGATTATTTATTCTGCCTGATGAAATGTGCTATTGAACTTATGCAGTGAAATTTTCAATTGAATAACAACAATCACTAACGTCTTCACTGTTGACATTTTTGTTGGGCTTTTTTTATATTCTCTGTCTCGTTGTGTTAAATATATATTTCTGTCTCTTTTTAAACAATGATATTTAATTTTATTCATATACTGTTTACTGAATCCACTGAACATCTCTTTGGTGGTATTTGGAATTATTTGTTTTTTTAGACTCAATTTCTGGAGATTTATTTTTTCTCTATTTGGGTCACATTTTGTTGTTTCTATGATTGCTTTGTGTTGGACTGTATACTTTTGAAGAAAATATTAAAATTAAAAAACAAAAAACTGCCATCTCTCCCTAGTGTTACAAACTAACTTCTTACAGGGAAATACCTTCATCAATTAGCTTGGCTTAAGATTCTTGAACTTCTTATTTTTTCTTTGGATAAATCTTCTCTGGACTTGTGATTATAACCTTTTATAAGAGAGCTTTGCCAATTTATTTTCTCAGTACTCATAATCTTTTCTTCCCTGTGGCATCTGTAGTACAGCAGGTTCTCTGGAGCGACTGCAAATTATTCTGTTCTACCTTGGCCTGAGCTCCCCACAGGACTTTAGACTGTAAGGCTCTGCTAGTGCTTTATGTTGGGCAAGGCAGTCCCCTGAAAAACCATGATATTGAACACAAGCTCTATCCTTTCCTGTCCACCTTCGAGGGAGAGTCTCTGAAATGTGTTAACCTTGTTAGTGTACCATAGCCTGTTTGTTCTCAGTGGCTCCTAGGCATATAGAGCCAAGACAGGTGAAACAGAGACTAGTTCCTTGGACAGTTTTCTGAAATGCTGAGATGATTGGATTAACTCTCTTCAACCCTTTCTCTCCCCAGGTAGAAGGAAGGAAATGAGGGAATTCTCATTCAAGTCCTGTGGTGCGCTGGGGGTAGAGACTTTAGCTGGTGAACTGTGTTATATGTGATATGGCAGAAGGGGTGGACCTTGGTGAATGAATGCCCTGAATTTTTTTTTTTTTGCCAGCTTCAGTGTGGTTGGTTTTATACTCACTTGGGGTACAAGATCCTCTTAATTTGTTTGCAGATTACTCAACAAGTAAATTGTTCCATGTATTATTGATTCCATGTCTTCAGTAGAAGAGGATTTGAGGCTTCCTATTCTGTTATTTTGTTGAACACTAGTTTAGCTTCTGACCTCAGATGATATCTTTTTGCAACAGATTTCTCATGTGTCTTTTCATAATTTACCTTAAAATTTTTCAGAAGACTATTGAAATTACACTATTTTAAAATATGCATATAATAAAATAGTCTCTTTTTGATTGTGCAGCTCTATATGTTTTGATTCAACTACAGATTTGTATAAACATCATCACCATCAGATTACAGAACAGGTGTATAATCCCAAAATACTGCCTCATGAAACCCCTTTCAGTCATACTTTACCCCTAATCCAACTCCTGGAAATTAATACTATTGTATTGCTTTTTTTTTTTCTTCTCTAGAGTACAATGGAATTATATAGCATGCAACTTTTTGAGACTGACTCCCTTAACTCAGCAAAGAGTCTTTGAAATGTATCCAAGTTTTTGCTTATATGGTTTGTTCCTTTCCATTTTTGAGTAGTATTTTATTGTATATGTATTCTAGAGTTTGTTTATTCTTTCATTCTTGAGCATCATCTGGATCATTTCTATCTTTTGTTAGTTATGTATAGAGCAGTTATAAATACTGGGGGTGCCAAAAAATGCAATCACATTTTAAGTGATGTTAAGAGATGTTGTCATAGTCAGAAGTGTCTGGACACTGGTAGTAACCACTTTGAGCACCTCATGTTTTTGCAGAAGTCAAACATAACTTGTAGTCGCCTTATATTGCAATTGTAATACAGTTTTTTGCCTTCCTTAAAATGTATATTCATTTTTTGCAACCTCTGTATTTGTGTACAGGTTCTTGTGTAAACAAATGCTTTCATTTATATAAAATATATATCCAGAAGTAAGATTGTTGGGTTACATCATACATTTAAGTTTAACTTTATATAAAAGTTCCAATCTGTTTTCCCAAGAGAGTGTGTTGCAAGAGTTTTGAACTCCATTGTCAGCTTAAACCAGCAACCTTGGGTCCTTGTCCCACAAGCAAGGAGATTAAGGAAAG
Organism: Carlito syrichta; assembly: GCF_000164805.1. Taxonomy (NCBI): domain Eukaryota; kingdom Metazoa; phylum Chordata; class Mammalia; order Primates; family Tarsiidae; genus Carlito; species Carlito syrichta. The sequence continues at coordinate 33,501 of NW_007242223.1, read as the reverse complement.
TGCAGACACCAAAAGGATGAATGAAAGAAGGAGTTTATTAAGCAACAAAGCTCTCTAGAAAATGAGAGGGGGTCTTTGAGTGGGTTTTCCAGTGCTAGGAGTTTTTTTTATTTTGTGTGGTTTTTCTCCTATCTTTTCTGAGGGCATTTGTCTCATTTACATCTCATCCACCGCTTACTTCCTGAGACCCAATTCTTATTGTGTATGCGGGTCCTTGATCAAAGTTACTCCATCTTGAATATTATCCAAAAGTACCATAGAAAAGCCCATTCGGGTAAAATCGCAATGCAAATGCTATGTTAATGATATTTTAATTAGCCAAGGTCAAGTTAGGGCATTTAGTTTAGCTACTGTGCCTGCATTTAAGCACCAAAAAGTTCCTTTTAGCAGTACATCCTGAGTTGGAAGGATGTTGTTAACCACACTAACCACATTTCCAGCCAATAATTATATAATGGAGGTGGTGCAGGGGGTGTTCCTGTATGTCTTCTAGAGACCCTCCTTCTTTGTCTGCCTAACAAGCTTCTTACTATCTCCTCTCTCAGTTGTACCATTTTGAATTTCCATTAGCAGTGCATGAGAGTTTTGTCGTTTGGTATCCTTGCTAGTACTTTATGTTGTCAACTTTTTTTAAGGTATTCTTTCAGTTGTGTAGTAATATATCTCCTTGATTTTTTTAGTTTACCATTTTTTAAGAGTTTGTTATGTTGTATATAGTTTCATGTACTTATTCTTTATCTGCATATGTATATATGTGCATGTGTACGTGTGTGTGTGTGTGTGTGTGTGTGTGTGTGTGTGTGTGTGTGTGTGTGTGTGTGTCAGGTAGCAGCTTTTCTATTGCCACAGTGAGCACTTTCTCCTACATCTGTGGTTTTACTGTGTGTGAGAGAAACATGTCATCATTCAGTACATCTGTGCATAGCCAGGAAATCCTCAGACTCACTCATTTTATAAACCAAGGGAAGTAATTCTAGGAATCTGCTTAAGGTATGTCCCTTATAATATGCATCCTCTTTGGAAATAGCTAGTACTGGGTCTTTGGGTTAGCATCTGTATAACTCACTTGAATTAATTCTCTAAATTGTCATAGAGAGTTTCAGAGTTGTCCACAGAAAAATGTTTTTCCTTCTTCAATTATTGGGCTCATCTTTTACACTCTACTGCAAGGCCATTGGCAATGCCTAAAGAGTAAAAAACAACAACAACACAAACAAATCCAAAAACTCCCCTGTGAGAATGTCACTAAGCCTTTCTCTATCACTATGAAAATATCACTCAGCTCTGCTCATTATGCAGGGTTTCTTTTACCTTGTTTCATCAGGGAATATGATAACTGTTTCCAAATAACATCACACTCAATCCAGGAAATCTCAACTGTGAGTCAATAGTGTGTTTTATCTTGGCTAGGTAATAATCATAGGTTTTAAACATGAAACAAGCTTTAAAATTGCTTTAAAAATGAAGCAAGAGACCCCTGGAGGGCGGGATTGTTGCCACTATGGGGAATTAAACAATGTACTTCTATGTTTAGCTTCCCCTGAGCTTCCCTCTGCTGCATGCAATAAAACAATTTCCATTTTATTGATGATTTTGGTTGAGCTTCTCTTTCAATCCAAAAATTTTTCTGTATTGCTCAGTATATGATAGACTTTCCTGGTCTCAAAATTATTTGATGTCTTTCTGTAGTGAGACACTTTAAACTAAAATTCAATGACAAATAGTGATTATCTTTTAAATAATCTACATGGCAACATCTAAATTCAGAACTGCCAAAGTCTCCTTCAAGTAGTGGTATTCTAGTTTTGCTAATGACTTGATTCTTTATGCTATTTTAAATCATCTGTTTAAATGGGTTATAGCTGAGGCAATAGAACCTTAAATTCTGGTAAATTTATGAATAGGGACAGCCTATCTCTGATAGAGAAAATGAAATTTCATCAAAATTAATGAGTCTCATAAATTTTTAGACTTTCTTTTTGGTGACGACATAAATGAAAAATAGTCTATTTCTCTGATTTTAAAAATATTTTTGTTTTTTTTTTTCTGGCTCAAATAGTTTCAAATATTTTACTTTGAAGCAGGCCTTGCTGATTTTATTAGCCAACCTCATTTATTCATATAGGTGACTATATTCCTTAACTATTGTAAATATCTTAATTTGAGAAGACAATTGTGATGATATCATTAATAAATGCACTACTTAACCTTTAATTGTTATTAGGTCCAAAAATTGTGCATCAATATATTATGATAGTATGCTAGTGAAATTAAGTATCTTTGTGGGAAAACCACAAATATATATTGAATGACTCCATGCATGCCAATCCATGAAAATAAAAACCGTACGTAGCTGAGTACTAAGATAGAAATCGAAAAGAAGGCATCAGCCAAATCTTTTATAGATTGAGTTATTGCTCTGAACTAGTCTTGAATAAAAATCAGTTATAAATGATATGTTTAAGAAATACATCTGAGATCATTTAAATGCAAAAAATCAAGGTTCTGAACATTTTTAACCAAAAGTCAGGTTGAAAATTTGTTTTAAAATACTAAACTGTATGAGCTCATTTAGATGATACAAATCACAGTTCTGAGCTATTCTGATATAAAATCAGCTCTGAAATTATAGTTTCAGAAATTACTTTGCGATAATTTTAATGAAAAACCTAATTCTTAAATTTTTGATGAAACATAATATATAAGGAAAACAGTGACTAATCTCATATTTTTAAATTACTAGTTTGAGTTATGGAAACATTAACTCTGCATAATTTTTTGCTCTTGGCAAGGTCGCAGGTGACAAATGATGACACAACTTTTAGTACTCTGTCTGAGTCTCTGACTAGTCAACAGCACTTTCGACAGTTTATCACAACTGTTGTTGGAAATCTTTGCTCCATTTCAGTTTTTAGGCACAACACTCTCAGCTGGGCTCATCCTGTAATCCCAGCACTTTGGGATGTCAAGGAAAGAGGATTGCCCGAGCCCATGGGTTCAAGACCCATCCGGGCAACTTGGCAAGGCCTCATCTCTACAATAAATCAGAAATTAGCCAGGCATGGCAGCGTGCGCCTATAGTTCCAGCTACTTGGAAGGCTGAGACTAAAGGATTGCTGGAGTCCAGCAGGTCAAGGCTGTGGTGGCCGGGAGTGTTCCACTGCCTTCCAGCCTGGGTGACAGAGTGAGATTCCAACTCCAAAAAAAAAGACGCGACATTCTCTTGTTTCCTCTCTTGATTGACACTGTAACCACTTTAGTCTAGTCTATCACAATGTCTCTCCTGTGTTATTCTAATACATTTCAAAATACTCCATCTACTACCTTTATTCGTTGTCCTTATAATCTCTTCACAACATAGCACAATATAGCAGTAAGTCTGCTAAAATATGGTGCATCCTAGATTTCTTGTCTTTAAATCCAGTGGCCTCTTATCTACCTAAGAATAAAAGACAATATCCTAATAATGATCTATAAGCAAGTATATTTTCTAAGCTCTTGTTACCTCTTTGATCCTATCTCTATTACCATCCTTCCTCATCTGGTCAAGCCATAGTGGCTACTTCCTGTTTTATAAACATGCCAGGCAAACTGTTACCATAGGGTACTTGACTTTTCTGTTTTCCATAACTACAATTATATTTCTCCTGACGTTATCATGATTTGTCCACATTCTTCTTTTACATTGTCATTCCTCAGTGTGTCTTTCTCTAGGTACTTTCTTTCTCTCCTGTGTTTAATTATCCTTGTTTTCATTCACATTGTTTAGTTTCTTTGCATTTATTGTTCTTCTAAAAACTCATATATTTTGCTTATTTCTGTGTTTTATTTGTTTTATAAGGTAGTATATTTTATGTTTCATGAGAGCAAAGATTTTTTTCTTTACTTGGTCTTTGGCAGATTAGTATTTCCTAGAATGGTGATTAACTGGTGCGTAATATACACATGTTGATAAATGAATTACTTCTTTTTAAGACATTATGTTTCGATCATAACAATTTGTACAGAAGAGTCCTAATATGAGGTAAATTAATGCTCAGAGAGGGTGAAAGACTTGCATATTATGTCTACTTATTTGTAATATATGTGCTAGCAGAAATCTTGGTAATTGTAATGAAAGTTTATGACTATATGGGCACTACATGCACTACTTTTCAAAGGGTTCTTAAACTGGAATATAATTAAGACATTAATAAGCTCTTTTTTTAAAAGTAACACACCTTTAAACAAAGAAAACGTGGGCTCCCTACAAATTTCTACACTCACTGTGGTGGGCTTTTTCTCTCTTCTAAGTATCTCAAATAATTGTTTAATGGTAAAGAACTGCTACATTCTAATTTTCAAAGGAATGTTTGTTCATTTGCTTAATTTATTTGCTATATTTATTAGCATTATAAACATAACACAAAATAAGGACAGATCCTTGATTTTGTGATAATCCTAGTGTTACAGGTAAGGAAAAAAAATAGAATATTCCTTCAGTAGACACTGATTAGAAATATTATCGGGAATGAAAACTTTATTTGATTTGGGAAATGTTCAAGATGTACCAGGAACTAAGGCTTTTAACATTTATGTGGTTATTTTTCCCTTCCTTCCTTCCTCCCTTCCTTCCCTCCTTCTCTCCCTCCCTCCCTCCCTCCCTCCCTCCTTCCTTCCTTCCTGCCTTCCTTCCTTCCTTCCTTCCTTCCTTCCTTCCTTCCTTTCTTCCTTCCTCCTTTCTCTCTCTCTCTTTTCTTCTTCCTTCTGTTTCTTTTTTTCTTTCTTTTTTATTGAGTTGGGTACTCGCCCTGTCACCCAGACTGGATGGAGTGACATGATCACAGTTCACCTCAGCCTGGATCTCCTGGGCTCAAAGCAATTCTCTCACCACAGTTTCCAAGTATTTGGTACTACAGGCATGCACCACCATGTCCAGTTAATTTTTTTTTAAACATTTGTAGAAACATGGTCTCACTACATTGCCCAGTCTGGTACTGGGCTCAAAAAATCCTCCTGCCTTGGCTTTCCAAAGTGCTGGGATTACAGGTATGAGTCCCTGTGCCTGGCCTTACATGTTTACTTTTTAATGCCAAAAGCATTATTATGCTTTCTTTATATTTTACAAAATGTTTTAAAGTATTTTTTAATATTAAGTGATTTTTATTTTATTACTTAGATCCAACTAATATTCTAAGCTATTCCAAAAAAATTTATCTTATATTACCAGTATAATGAATGAGCAAGATGATATCAGAAATTAATAATAACATTATACAATGCAATATATTTTTGTTGAGCACGGACTACATTTGTGCATTGGAGTCTCAGAATCCTTTTAATTGCGTAAGACAGACATATTAGTTCAAAATTTTTGCATAATGTAAAGATCTTAGGCATTTTTGATGCTGCATGGAATATAACTAGGCAAATATTTTCATTTATATAATAGGATTCTGTTTGATATACTCCTGCTTGCCTATATTCAGACTACAATGTGTTTCTTAGTGTTTCACAGTCACTCATATTACCAGCATTATGAACTTGCTTTTTTCCACTGTGTTCCTTTCTTACTTATTAAGGACGGAATATAGCTTTATTTTGCCCTCTTTCTGAAGTTTACAGCACAACATCATGACAACAAATTAACAGTTTTGAAAGACTATATTCTTCAGAAATATTCTTCATTAATTTATGTTAAAGTGCAAGGAAGGTAAACATTTGAACTGATACAGATAAATGATAGAGGGAAGGTACTATTTACAAACAAGAACCTGGATGTCCCATTTTGATAAAAGTCAACTGGCATAAGCCATTTTTTAAGTAATGTTATGGAAGATACAATACATGAAGTTATATTTGCATTTATCCGTGAACGTTAAAGATTGGGCTAGCTGTACATTTCTCATTTTAAGGCTCTGTTAAAAGTCTTTCATTATATTTTTTGCTATCAAAAACCAGCACTCTCTGAGACAATGTTAACACCAAATTGACCATCTCTAGAATTGTAAAAGATATATACTATAAGATAGGAACAGTGCCCATATTTTGCTTATTGGCGATTTTGTCTTTTCTAAGTCACTACATGATACAGCTGAAGAACTAGATATATATTTTGATTAATGAAAGAATACCAATTGTATGTTAAAATAGATGGGGGAGATAAATAGGTCTCAGCCTAAAACACAGAAAAAGTTAAAAAGCAAAATTATTATTTTAAAGTGCCCTTAATAATGCACAAATCATAAGGCTCAGTGCAGAATATGATTAGAAATATCTTTACTGGAAAATATGATATGCATGTGCTTTATAATATGTATCATGGAGAGTAGGACAGTAGGAGAGAATCTGGCAATTCGTGATCTTGAATCTAGTTAAAAGGAGAAAAATTGCTATATACAGTCAGGAGAATTTGGTAGCGTTAAAAATTGTAGTTTATGTCTAGCTTTATATTCTTCCCCAATCATATTAGAGTTGTGACTAAGACCTAATACTGAAATAAAATTACTTAGTAACCAAAATAAAAGTTTGGAGAGTCTTTAGCTTTAGGTCCAACTACTTTCATAGTGTCTCTCTAGATTCTAGAATCAATTCCATCATCATCTCCATACTCATTTCTCAATCAATACAAACAATGGCAGAAGAAAGGAAACCATATTTTGAAAAGGAGTTTTAATCTGTACAGAAATGAGGAAAGGAACAGAGATGATGAGTCTTAGAAAGTTCTTCTTGTCATGATACTGTGCAAAGTGGTGTTCCACAATAGACCCCTCCAAAATACTCACAAATACAACTGCCATCTTCAACAAGAAACCTGAAAGATTTTTAGTGATTGTGCTAAAACATGAATTGAAAAGTTGGCTGTTCCAATTTTTCATCTGACAGGGTTTTCTTTTGATTTGTCAAGGGGGTGGGAGAGAATATCAGCTTGACATGTAGTAAAATGTGATTTTAAAAAATGTCTGTCTGAATGCTTCCTAAAACCTGCTTACTGGAAATTAACCTATCTATATCTAACCTGGGCTAGCTAAAGTCATCAATAACAACCACTGGAGGATCTTATTTAGCAAATGGTGCTGGGAAAACTGGCTGACCATATGGAGAAGAACAAAACAGGACTCCTACCTATCACCATTTACAAAACTCAACTCTGAATCAAAGATCTAAACATAAAACCTCAAACTATAAGAATCCTATCAGAAAACACAGGAGACAGTCTTATGCACATTGGAGTAGACAATCAATTCTTGATCAAATCTCCACAAGTGAATGCCATAAGAAATAAGATAGATAAGTGAGACCTCATCAAATTGGAAATTTTTTGCATAGCAAAAGAAACCATCAAGAGAGCAGGAAGACAACCTACAGAACGGGAAAAATATTTGCCAACTGTGTATCAGACAAAAGTCTAACATCCAGGATCCACAATGATCTCAAATTAGGTAAAATTATAAACAAACAAACAATCTTATCAAAAGGTAGGCAAAGGACATGAAAGACACTTCTGAAAACAAGATATATAACTAGCCAACAGATATATGAAAAAATGCTTAGCTTCATGAATCATCAGAGAAATGCAAATCAAAACCACTTTGAGATGCCACCTAGCTCTGTTAAGGATGGCCATCATTAAGAAATTAAAAAACAGATGTTGGTGTGGATGTGGAAAAAAGGTGACATTTATACACTATTGGTGGGAGTGCAAACTAGGCCAACCTCTAGGGAAAATAGTGTAGCAATTTTAAAGGAACTAGAAATTGACCTTCCATACGATCCAACAATCTGCCTTCTGGGACTATATCTGGAGGACTAAAAATTGTTCTGCAAAAAAAAATGCCTACCTGCACACAGATATTTATTGTTACACTATTCACAATAGCAAAAACATGGAATGAATCCTACTGCCCATTGAAAGTGGACTGAATAAAGAAATGTGCTATATATACATGATGGGATATTATGCAGCCATAAAGAAGGACAAAAATCATGGACTTCACAACAAATTGAATGCAGCTGGAGACAATCGTACTTAGTGATTTATCACAGAAGCAAAGAACTGAATATCACGTTCTCACTCATAAGTGGGACCTGAACATTAATAACAATGGCAAAAGGGAGCAGCAGTCATATGACACTGCCAGGGGAGTGGAGAGGGGGCACACAACAACACCTAAGGTACCTGGTCCTAAACCAGGGGAAGTGGGAACCAGCTGGAGACCCAAACATCACCTGCACGTAGATTACTTTTTATCTAATTCTGACTTGTACCCTACATCTGTATCATAAAATAAAGTTATTAAAAAAATCAGAATTCAGCCCTTATAGATTTTTGAAAGCCAGTCAACGTTAGTCAGAAAGCAGAAACACCAAAGGGGATTAACAATTTGCCAAACAATTAAGAACAATTTTATCATTATTCCTTTTCCTTTACCCAGGTCTCTCAGTACTGGTGGATTTAACGAATTAAAGAGAACTGACAAAATGTATTCTAAATACCAACCATGTCTCTCTCGATTCTCACTTCCAATCTACCAAGCTCTAACAGCATCTGAGCATCTGAAGATTTTTCAGTCAGGTGAACTCATCTATTCCCATAATTTTACCCAAGTAACACAAATCAGTAAGCTGGGTATGCATAGATGATTGTCTATTTGAAATATTTCTTTTTTTTCCTCATCAACAGAGCACAGAAAGTGAACACCGTGATTGTTAGGGGTCTGAAGCATTCTGTGAAATTAATTTTGATACCTTTGCATTTTTCATTTGTGATGAAATATATAATAATAATATAAGCATTTTATAAATGTTTTAGAGAACTATCTTATACCTGAGTTTTGTCATACTCTTTTAGTTCTTGTATATTTATTTTTCTATGGTAGGAAGTAAAACATTACTACAAGCAAGAACGGGTATTATTTTAATATTTAAATGATGCCTCCGCTGCTTGTGAAGGTCAAATGATGTAATTTTTGCTGAAATTAAAGAGTTATCAATACTTACAATACAGAAAGTTATTAAAACAATTAAATCAATACAAAATTCACATGGTAGTACAAGCATGCCTATTGTAGGCAATCTGCACTCCAATAACTAATATCACTCTTGCATTACCTGCAATAATCTGGTATCTACAAAACAGCACCACTGTTCAGTTTAACTTAATGTTATTATTTTAGCATACATTTAAAGTTTCAAAAATTATTCACTTTTTAAAATTTAATAGTTAAATTTGTTGAAATTAGTAAAAATACAAAGATATGTAAAGACTATTAACAATTTATCTCAAATTTTTCTTTATTTCTCAATCACACATATACACCTAGGTAAGTAAATTTAAGAAGTTGAATTTTCATTTAGATATTTTCATGTTCTTACTAATATAAAACACTATATTGATGTCTTTAAATTGCTTTATTTGTCTTGTTTTGTCACTTTAGACAATAATTGGGTAAAATATACCCATTATTGTCTGTGCATTCTTGCTTTTGTTTTTATAGCATATGTTTCCTAAAGTTGGTGATTTGTATTGATTTACTTGCACTTTTAATAGATATTGCTAGGTAATATACAGGTCATTTTATAGTAGTTCACTCCAGCAAGTATGGAATATACAATTTTCAACAGTCTTGACAATTATCATTGCAGTGTTTTACAATTTTAGGAAGTCTGTGAATTAAAACATATATGTCAAGTTTGTTTTGTTTTGCTTTTCTCCAAGTACTAGCTATATAATATAGTTTTTCAGGTGTTTTTAGTCAGTTCTCTGTATTCTTTGTTTGTTTTTGCCATTTGCCTTTTTCCCCTAATGAATAGCTTGCTTTTTTCTTAATGGTTGTAGAACTATTTTCAAATCAGCAATAAGAAAACGTAGGCTGACCTATAAACTGTAATAGTTGTTCTTCTGCTTGAAAAAAAAAATACTTAAATATAGACTATCTCACATAATAAAAATAAACAATTTTATGTCATAATGTGAAAAAATGCCAGGCTTGGTGGCTCACCCTGCAATCTCAGCACTTTTGGAAGCTGAGGTGGAGTGGATTGCCTGAGCCTGCTTGTTCGAGACCTGCTCAGGCAACTTGGAGAGACCTCATCTCTACAATAAATCAAAAATTAGCCCGGCGTGGTAGCACATGCCTGTAGTTCCAGCTACTTGGAAGGTTGAGGCCGAAGGATCACTGGAGCCCAGCAGGTCGAGGCTGTGGTGGCCGGGAGTCGCCACTGCACTCCAGTCTGGGCGATGGAGTGAGACTTCAACTCAAAAAAAAAAAATTTCAGTAGAATAAATTAATTTTTCCAAAAAGTAGCTTTTTATTAGAATAAATAATTCTTATGATTATTATTATTTCACAGCAATATTAGTAAAAAATAATATATCTCATATGCATATAGCATCATCAATTATCAAATCTCAACAACATTTTCATATTTTCTTCAGATACTTTTTTTTTGCAGAGATAAAACAGTAGGCATGGTCAAGATCCTGTCTGAATTCCTTACTGTATTTTTTATTTCTTTTTCATCTTTTGTTCACAGATGTAATTATTTTGATGCATTTTGTGTTTTTGCCATTTAAAGAAATTTGTCTTTATATAAATATTGTCACACTGTCTCCAACTTTTTGAAACTTGAGTCCTGACGTTCAATATTACTTTGGAGATTTGGTTATGTTTACACAAATATTTTATTTATACAAAATTATCATATTTATTGGCATATTTTATGCCTTTGCATAGGCATAATCCCCAAATTTATGTCTATTATGCCTTTTTGTATTTTTATTATCATATTTTATTTGCTTCTATTATTTTCTTCTTCTCTTCATTCAATTGAATTCATAATTTAAAATATCCAATTTATTTTATTTTTTGTTTCTATTGGCTAAGAAATCACGTATTCTATTTTTATTGTTTTAGTGGCTAACTTCAGCTTATTAACAATGCTATTTCTACATACTTTTCTGACAAAATTTTAGCTGTTTTTTTGTTTATTTTTTTCTACTCACAAAATGAAAAACCTTGAGACATATACTTTTTTACTATTTTATAAATCTGTATACTTACTTTTTCTTAGATATAAAATAAATTTATATTTCATGGTGGTTTATTAAGTGCATTTATATTAATATCTTTTCAATTTGTATACTTATCTGCAAATCAAATTTTTTAGATGTTTCACTTTATGGACTATCTGATTAAATATATTTTTATTAAATCAAGGAGGTTTGTTGGAAATGACATATCAATCATTTTTCTCAAGAAAGTTTGTGAATGATAAACTTTCTTAAGATTTTTTAATCTGTTCTTTAGAATGATATTGTATATGAGAATAAAATTATTTTTGCATTGTTTCTTCTTTTTTGACTTTTCTTTTTTAGTTAGCACTTTGAAAATCTCAAATTGACTTAATTTATAATCATCTCTGAAATTTTTCTGCAGTGATGGCTTTGTCAGAACTGAATTTCATTTACAGTTGTTGATGTTGTTGCCTGCTCTCTTAACATCTTTGCTTGCCTCCACCTTCCCTTCCAGATTCCAGAATTACACACACACACACACACACACACACACACACACACACACACACACACACACAATTTCCATAAAAGTATTTGACACAGACCTTCTATAGTGCCTTATATTATGCATAAGGTTGAAACAATGTTATTCTACTGTACTTAGCATAAAACAAACTCTTAACCTCTACTCTTAACCTCTACTGTTTATCTCTGTACATAGAAACCCACAGACCTGTGTTTTATTATTTTTCTTTTGTTTTTGTATGTAGATATTTGGCGTCATTATTTATATTTTTTTCTTTCTCTTTTTAAAAGTAATTTTATCACTGTATGTTTTGATAAAAATAATGAGGCAAGAAGGAAATCGTTAAATTTCCTAGAATAAACTATTTTACTTTTTAATTTTCATATTATATCCTGCTACTTTATCAAATTTGATAATAATGTTATTGTTTGTTTATTAGAATATTATTCAATTCTTGCTTTTCAAATATAGTAATGTCGAATCTTTTATTAATATTTGTCACATATTTTGTCATCATATTTTAACACATCTTTAAAATGTTGAATAATCATGGTGATAGTGTGTATGCTTATAATATAGTTTATTATAATTACAATGGCTTTTGACTTTTTCATTTAATTTGGTTTTTATTTGTTTTGCAAAAATGACCTTATAATTTTATATACTTTTTAAAATTAATTGATATATTTTAGAACTGGTATATTTGTTATTTTACTATTATTTGGTAAACTGAAAAATATGTCATTTGAAAACTTATTATTTTAAAAATGGTATTTAAAATAAAATGCAAGACAATGGCCAGTTAATCATGATTTATTGCTAATATTCTTAAGAAGTTAAGATTCTATTATTGCAAATTTTGTGTTTTATAGAAAGAGATTAAGTACATTTTATAGAAAAGTCAGATATTAGAAGTGAAAAGATAAAGAAATTATCACAAAGTGAACATAGGATAAGTAATGGACTATTATTGGCTTCCTACAATGTTATCTTCTTTCCCTTGTCATTAAAATCTCTCTCCTTCTCGAAGATAAACATATTTTGAATTTCAAAGACATAGGTTTATTTTGCTTCTATTACAAACTTATATAGATAGGAGCACACAGAAAATAATTTTTTTCATTTTGCTTTACTTGTATTTTGTATACATTACTAATTGCAGTAAAGTTCTTTCATTTTTTTGGTTATACAACATTCTATTATTTGTCATCCATTATCCATTTTATGCTAAGACATGAGGATTTATTGGTTTCCTAGAAAATCATATATATAATCTGATAATAGCAAAAATAATTTTTTCATGTTCTTTATGAACATTCTTGTATATAATTTTAGGTGGATATATGTATATGTGTATGTGTGTGTGTGTGTGTGTGTGTGTGTGTGTGTGTGTGTGTGTGCGCCTTCTATTGTCTATACCCTAAGAGTAGAATCTGCTTGAGCAGAGCTAATCAATGTACTAAACTTTATTAGATACAATCATATGCATATGTGTGTATGTCTGAATGTGTGTTTCTAAATAGGCAATGGATTTGTTTAGTTTTATGTGTAGGGGATATATTTTTCCTCTATGTGGCTTATCTTTGCATTTAAGTAATGGTAAAAAATACTTTATAATTTAACTGAATTGAAATAATAAGTATTTTTCTTTGTGTCAGTGCACTTCATAACCTATGTAAAAAACTTTACTTACCTCAATTAGTACAAATACTTTCATACTTTTAATTGCATTTTCCTTTAAATTCAAATCTTAAATTTGGCTGAAATGGACTTTTATGCACATATTGTTCTGTGACTTATGAGAAAATTGTTATTAATGCTGCTATGTAGGAAACCCAGTACTATTTTAATGTACATAATATGTTTTATAAATAGATTTAATTTATATATATATAAATATTTATATATATATATCAAGTACCCTTTATGCACATGCTTTTCCCTATTCAGTTTCATCTATTAATAATTATATTAATCTTCAAATCTTCAATTGCTCTATCAACTCATCTTTGACAAAGCCTCCAACAAAAACCACTGGGAAGAAGAGAGCCTATACAGTAATTGGTACTGGGAAAACTGGCTGATCACAGGCAGAAGATTGAAACAGGACCCCTTCCTATCACCATACACAAAAATTAACTGTAAAGTGATCAAAGACCTAAATGTCAAACCTCAAACTATAAGAATCTTAGAAAATGCAGGAGACACCCTTATGAAAATTGGAACTGGCAACCAATTCCTGATCAAAACCCTAAGTGCCCATACCATGAGAAATAAGATAGACAAGTGGGACCTCATCAAACTGACGAACTTCTGCAAAGCAAAAGAAATCATCAAAAGAGCAGGGAGACAGTTCACAGAATGGGAAATAAATATTTGCCAACTGCATATCTGACAAAGACCTAACATCTAAGATCTACAAGGAACTCAAAACGCACTGAAAGGAAAAAAACAAACAGCTCCATTCAAAAGTGGGTAAAAGACATGATTATATACTTCTCAAAAGTAGATATATGGGCAGTGAACAGACACATGAAAAACTACTCAGCCTCACTCCTCATCAGAGAAATGCAAATCAAAGCCATGTTGAGATACCACCTAACCCCAGTAAGAATGGCTATCATTAATAAAACAAACAACAGATGCTGGGAGGATGCAGAGAAAAAGGAACACTTCTACACTGCTAGTGTAAATGCAAACTAGTGCAAACTCTTTGGAAGACAGGTGGAAATGCAAACTAGTGCAACCTCTTTGGAAGACAGTGTGACAATTTCTGAAAGAACTAGAAATTGACTTTCCATATGACCCAGCAATTGTCCTACTGGGAATATAACCAGAGGATCTCAAATCATTCTACAGAAAAAGATACCTGCACACGCATGTTTGTTGCAGCTCTATTCACAATAGAAAAAATATGGAACCAACCATGCTGCCCATCGAACTGGAATGGATGAAAAATGTGGTACATATACACAACGGAATATTATGCAGTCATAAAGAAGGACAAACATACGGACTTTGCAGCAACTTGGCTGAATTTAGAGTCTATCATACTCAGTTATCTTTCACAGAAAAAAAGGACAGAGTGCCATATGCTCTCACTCATAAGTGGACCTTGAACAATTATTGCAATACTATAAGAAAGGAATTGGCAGTTGTGGGAAGCTGCCAGGGGAGGGGGTGGGATTGGCAGCTGAGGGAAATTGCCACAGGAGGGATGGGCACACCTCATCACCAAGGGTACTTGCATAATGAACATTTGTATTCCTAACACTGAATTGTACTCCACATTCTTAAAATAAATAGATAAATAAATAAATAAATAAATAAATAAATAAATAAAATTTACATTAATCTTTTTGTCTTTGTGTCAATACCCCATTCTCTAAATTAATGAATCTTAAATAAATACTAACAGTCAATGTAAAATTTTTGTGAGGATATTGGATATTCTTGGTCGTTTTTAATATTTATAAAATGTATGATCATCTTTATAAACTTTCAATTTTCATTGCATTCAATTGTTAAAACTTTAGAAAAAATTATATATTCTATTTTCATTCCATGAATACAGCATAACCCTCAATTTTGTCTTCTTTAATTTACCACTATTTACCATTATTTTTAATGATTATATGTAAGCTTATTTTATAATTTTCAATACATTCATTCCTAGGTATTTAATATTTTGTAATGCTACTGTAAATTAAATCAGCTTGAAAAGTATCTAACTTTAATAGTTTATTGTTTGTATATCACATTCTATACAATTGTTATGTGGAATTAGTTTCAGCTCTCCTTGCTGTATACATCTATTAATTGCAATTACTTCTCTTTGAATTTTTTGTATTTTCTGTATTCAAAATTTTGTCATGTTTATAATGAGTCATCTTATTCCAATCCTTACCTTTTTTGTTGCTATTATTGCACTGACTTGACCCAACAATAAAATGTTGAAAAGAAGCTGAGATAATGAGCATGCTTGCCTCAATTCTGAAATTCATGGGAAAAGATTTTGATATTCACATTAAGTGTGATGATTTTTAAAGGTATTTTGTGGATATCTAAGTTGTATACGGAATTTCTCATCCATGCCAAATTTTCTATTAATTTTAGTGGAAATTCATTTTGAATGGTTTTTCTTTGTCCATTGAATAAATCACATATTTTTTTCCCTTTTTATTCAGGTAGTGATAAATTATATCAATTGATTCTTTAACGAAAAGCAAGTCTTGGCTGGGTGCGGTGGTTCAACCTGTAATCACAGCGCTTTGGGAGGCCGAGGTGAGAGGATTGCCTGAGTACGGGGGTTCAAGACCAACCTTCAGTACGGGGGTTCAAGGACAACTTGGTGAGACGTCGTCTCTACAATAAATCACAAAAACTAGCCGGTCATGGTGGTGTGCAACTGTAGTTACAGCTACTTGGAAGGCTGAGACTCAAGGATCACCTAAGCCCAGCAGGTCGAGGCTGCAGTGGCTGTGTGCATACCACTGCATTGCAGCCTGGGAGAAAAAGAGTGAGACTCCAACTCAAAAACAAACAAACAACAACAAAAACCAAGTCTTTTTTACTGAATAAACCCAATAAGTACTAATTTTAACATGTATACCTGAATTTTCAGATAAGTATATATGTACTATAATTGCATATATATGTATTATAAATACATATATTGCAGATGTAACATGATATATGTATATTACACATATCACATAATTTATGTATATATAATAATACATATATAATTATGGGAGAGATTTCTAGCTTATAATTTTATTTAAAACGCTTAATTTTATTTAATTAAATATTTAATTATAAGCTACATATATGTAAAATATAATGATATTTGTATGTATAATATATACGTAATATATGTTACCTATATAATTTTGGGAGAGATTTCTAGCTTATAATTTTTATATAGCATTTATACAACATTTATATAAATGTTAGATAATTATTTATTTAAGGTTCTTTTAATACTTTGAAATAGGAATTATTTTAAACTAAAAGTATTTTTTTTATATAATTCTTAAACTATCATAGAAATAAAAAAGCCATTATTCTAAATCTGGAGATTTTAACTATGTAATAAACACACTCACATGTAAACACATCAATAATAATAGACAGATACATAAACACATATGCACATAGGTATTCAGATTTTCTTCTAAGTTTGTTAAGCAGTATTTTATGTATGTCTTCTAAATTTTAAAGTACAATTCTCATAGTTATATACTCTAATTTCTTTTACTTCTCTAGAATCACTTGCTTTATCATTTTTTCTATTTGTGTAATGATTAATTGCTCTTTTTCTTTTTTAGTTGATAAGTCTTGTTAGAAAATATGTAACATTTTTAGTCTTTTCAAATGACTAACTTGTTCTTTTTTAGTTCTTATTTAATTATTTATCTAATTCTTTTCAAATGCACTAATTGCTGTATATTATTTACTTTTCTCCTATTTCCTTTAGCTTTGATTTGATACTTATTAAAACTTTTGTGACAGATACTTAAACTATTGGGTTTTATCAGTTTTTCTTTTTATTATATTCCTTCAATAGAATATTTTTTCCCCTGGTAAAATCTTAACCTAAAGTCTACAAGTTTTGACTTCTGTGATTCAGTTATCTTCCATTTAATTTTTTAAAGTTTCTTTTCATTTTTTGATGGCTGAGTTGTAATCATTTATTTTTAGTTTCCCAGTTTTTAATACATCTTAAACATGTTTATTATGAATGTGCAAGTTACTTTTTTTAATCAATATTTTTTATTATGATGTTGTGGGGTACAGTTAAGGGTTAGGTATACAATTACGTTTCATTCAGGCACCCTGATGATAAGAGGTGTTTCCCCGTCCCCAGACAGATATTTGCTACAGTTAATCCCATCTCCCTCCCCCGCCCATAGTTTCCCAGTACCGTCAGTCATTTTCTTATAGTATTGTTTTGTTTTGTTTTGTTTTGAGTTGGAGTCTCACTCTGTCGCCCAGACTGGAGTGCAGTGGCATGCTCCCAGCCACCGCA
>NW_007242223.1:10496-15928 GCF_000164805.1 Carlito syrichta | reverse complement strand
AGTGAGAACATGTGATACTCGGATCTTTGTTTCTGTGAGAGGTCACTCAGTATTATAGACTATAGTTCCATCCAGGTTGCTGCAAGTTGCTTCTATTGGGAACAAAGAACATGCTATGTAAATTTTCATGCTCTGATTTGCATTATGGCTCAGGGTGTAGTCATTAAGAGTAAAAGTTCCATATGAACATGAATAAAAGTTGGTAAATACAATGTTCATCATATGGTCATTATTTTCATTTTATTCATGTAATGAATGAAAACAAAATTTATGAAATAATTTTATTCATGTATAAGACATGTTTAAATATCTTATATTTTCACTGATTGTTTTTGCTTTTTAAAAATAATTTTTTGAGAAGTGTCTTAAAACAGCCTATTTTTGATTTTTTTTAGTTTGACTGATGTTTCTTACATATTTTAAGAGTATGTTATTAATTGCATACCACTTGTGCATTTAATTCTGGATGATGGATTATTACCAAATTATAAAATCTTCTCTTTCTCAAATAATGCTTCTTGCAGTAAATTCAACTCTGATGCTACATTGCCTAAGGTTCATATAATATATATTGAATAAATAGATCTAAGTTTAAATATTTTTATCTCTATTTGTAACATTAATCTCTTTTTTTAAAAAAAGCATATAGTAGGCTCTGCATTATTTTAAATTGACTCTGGCCATCTTTAATTGAGATGTTTGTCTTTTCATGTCTTATGCAACTATTGACAATTACCATGAGCTTGCTTAATAATCACATCTTCAAAAATTAAGCATGTGTGTATACATACGTAGTTATATACACATACATACATACACATATGTGTATATATGCATATATCTATCTCTATATGTATATATGTATACATAGATACTTACATAAATATTTTCTACTTATAAACATTACTGATATATAGGATGTTGAGAATACAATTTATAAATAATACCAAATTATAATATTCAACTTTACAGTACAATAAATTCCTTACAATTGATTCTCACTGAATGATTTCATTGATTTTTGTCAAACCATTGCTATCTGTAGTCAAATTATGACTTTGAATGATAAACAATGTATTTGTATCCTGAATGTCTATTGGTATTGTATTTACAAGTGAGATAAAAGTGAAACAATAAAGATATATCTTAAAATCTTTACTCATTTGTCAATGAAGTGAATATCTTCTTTGCATCATCAAATGATGAGTTTAAATAATGGAAGACTGTCTGGGCTCAGTGGCTCAGCCTGTCATCTCAGCATCTTGGGAAGCCAAGGCGAGTGGATTGCCTGAGCTCGCAGGTTCGAGACCCACCTGGGCAACTTGGTAAGACCTCGTCTCTACAATAAATCAAAAATTAGCCAGGCGTGGTGGCATGTGTCTGTAGTTCCAGCTAGTTGGAAGGCTGAGGTGGAAGAATTATCGGAGCCCAGCAGGTCGAGGCTGCAGTGACCGTGAGCGTGCCACTACACTCCAGTCTGGGCAACAGAGTGAGACTCCAACTCAAAAAAAAAAAATGTGGAAGACTATTTATGTCAAAATAATGTTCTATTTTCAGTGCAGTATTTACAGATATACCACACAAGTTTAATCTGCATTCTCATCACTTTTAAATGGTCTGGAATATCAACAATATGATAAATGTGTCTCTAGTTTATAGCATTCACTAATTTTTGTGATAAACATACCTCACCAATGCACATTTCAAAATTACTTCAAGACAGACTTGATGTGACTGACCATGATGCTGCAAAGATAAGTGTGGGAGGAAACCATTCATCGTCATATTTCCACCATGCACAAGAAAAAAATGATAATAAGCAAATTGCTATAGCTAATAATAAAATAATTTAAATGTAAGAGTTCCAAACTGTAGTAAGAATCTTTGTCAATGATTTGGAAGTGTTAGTTTGCTCTATTTTACATTCCTTTTTTTTTTTTTTTTAATGTTGCGCATGCCATAAAAGAAAGGAGAGGGAGAATACTGCCTTTTGGTAAAGTGACATTTTTTCTTCGTGGGATTAATGTTGTATGTTATTTTCAAAATTTGAAATTTTGAATTTTTTAAAATGTCTAATTATGCTTCCAGTCAGATGAGAGAAGCTTTTATGTATTTGTGTCTACCTCAGGAGTGCAATGCTGTCTGTCACAGAGCATGATGAACACACTGAAAAATTATTAACTACAATCATATTTTCATCCTTTGGTAAAAAGACAGCCTTCTTTTGTTTTGGAATGGCATTGAAGTCTGAGAGACACAACAAAGACATTATCTTTTAGGGCTATGGTGCATTTGTAAAATTGTTGTAGTCTACAAAATGGTTTAGTAGCAATTTGTCAGTTTAGCCAATGTGATTAGAAATTCAGTTTTATAACTATTACCTTCCTTTATCAAATAAACAAAATAACTAGAGAAAACAGTGAAGTCACAATCCATTTAATACTCATAAACCCTTCTGTTGATGTAGGTGTAAAACTGGGCAACTAAAGCAACTATCCATCTTGCTTTTAGAATAATTGCAGTTTAAATGTTATCTCAGAGCAGAATAACCCAAGTAATTAACCACTCTGCTTTTGCAGTAAGCAGTGTCTTTGCAAGCAGTCTGTCTTTGAAGCAGAACTAAAAGAAATAAAATCATTTTTTAAAGTACTATGTTATTTTCCTGAAGCAGTTTGTTCCAATTAATTTGTTGAATATAAGATGTCCAATGAACCAGAGTGTTCATGTTACTTGACTACACTAAAACGTGGTTCAGTTTGCTGTACTTTATATTCCTTTCAGCAAAGAAGGAATTCTTGTATATACCATTTTCATAAAGCTTGTGTTTTTCTGAGTGATTTATGGAATATTTGATTATATTTTACCTTACAGTTTTGAGAATTAGGGTAACATGCTATTCCCATTTTACTGAACGATTCAAAATATTTTCTATATGTCTTCTCTGAAAATAACTAAATATTAAGTTTATATGGCAGTGAATAAATAGGCCAATCTAGTTGAGACAAAACAAGTGTTCCATCTCTAACCATATGTTTACCTTGACTGAGTTTTCCCTAACTCAGCAGTGCTGACCAGTGCTACTCTGTCTCAGGTGTTTTGTCTAAGGGTAAAATCCTAAATCATGATTTCCAAAGCCACTGTCTTTGACTTCAAATTAGCTCACAAAATATGCTTTATTAAAAACTACTGATAGGAGTGATTAGGGACACTTAAAAATAAGAGATAATCATTCTTTACCTTGCTAAAGCATGTATTAATAATAACTATTTAAAACAATTTCCTAAATATAATATTCATATTCAATAATCTCCTAATTCAATAGAGTTAATATTTATTATTCATCAAGTTTTATTTAATTAGTTGTCTTTCAAAAGATTATCTTGATTATCTTCTTGTATTAAGTATCATTTACTGAGAAAACTATTTGTTGAAATGTTACAAGAAATGTTACACCAAATATGATATAAACTTTCAAGTTGTTGATATATGTTTTTACTCCAAAGTGTGCTGATCATAAGAATATTTAACTTCTAAATTTTAACATTTATTAAATAACTATCAGATCTGACCTGCACAGGTATTTTAGTTCTTAATGAGGTCTCTCTCATTCAACAATTTTAAAAAGTACAAGGTTTAAAAATATATATATATGATGTTCCATCCGTAGCACTGACAGGATAGTCAAATAGATTTGATCACTTCTTTTTCCCCCTGCATGTGAGGTAACCTGCCTTTCATTTTGTTTGTGTAAGGCAACTGGCAGAAATTGTGAATACATACAACCTTTGTTTTCACTTCCAGTTTGAGAGTTTGAGTCCTTAACAGTGACAATACAAAGTAGACATGTTAAAAGGCTCTCTTAGATACAACTGACAAGTTCATATATGCAAAGTTTGTATATGCAGTTCTTTGGCCTGTCAAACAGTTACACAAGAGACGTGAGACACAAAAAACCTAGCATAATCCATAGATTTTATAAAAATCCCTTTTCTCAACTCTTAAATTCTTTCTCCTTTTAAAGATAAGATTTTTAATGCGCAATGTCTAAAAAATTCTATATTTCAGACCATGTTATCACAGACATCACAGCACTTTCTTCTCACCCCCACTAGCCACTTTGATTCACTTCCACATTTCCCTTAGTCTAAGAATTTCTAACTTTTTGTTTTTCTTATGACTTGGGGTCTCACTTTGTTACTCTGGTTGGTGAAATGGCACACTTTCACGACGATCATGGTTCACAGCAGTCTCAACCCACTGGGTTTAGACAGTCCTTCCATCTCAACATTCGTTTCTTTGTTGTTTTTTTTTTTTATTTGGTGTAGCTGGAACCACAGGTGCATGCCACCAACTGGGCTTCTCTCTCTTCTCTCTCTCTCTCTCTCTCTCTCTCTCTCTCTCTCTCTCTCTCTCTCTCTCTCGATGAGTTTCTATTATGTTGTCAAGGTGGGTCTCAACCTCCTGGGCTCCAGCAATTCAACCACCTTGGCTTCCCAAACTTCTGGGATTGCAAGTGTGAACCACCATGGCTAAACTTTTTTTATTTTTCTTAATAGACTATACCAATATTCTTTACTTAATTCCTCTTCCTTTTATTTCTCTCCTACTTCTGCATCATTCAAAGCCCAAACTCCATTTGCATAGGTAAAAATAGAAAAAAAAATCAGAAAGTTTTCATAATAGAAAAAGGAAAATGCATTTATTAACATATTTTTTTTCCATCAATGTGATTTTTTTTATTCCCAAGTGGTGGTTCTTGGAAATAAAAATAAATAAATCAATGCTTTCCATTTGGTGACTTGTATCCAAATGAAGAGTCCTGAAACTAGCAATTTTGGGAATCTCAAAGGATATGCATAATTTTCGCAGTGCTAAAGAAGAGTCTAAGGATTATAGCCCATATATCATTATGAAAATAAAAAAATAGCTTCTGATGTGTTCTGTAAACACATACTAGTCTTTGGAAAGCTTCTTTTCAACAACAAAAAAAACAGTTAATCAGTTACTTCTACACTTATCACCTGTTGACAACATAGCACAAGGGAATTAACTGGATTTTGGACAGAAAAGACTTGGCTTTAATCAGGCTTCTTTTCCATGTTACTTGTGTGGACTCAAGTAAATGTACCTTAACCTCAGTTTTGCCAAATGTGATGACAAATTTCTAATTATTTTTGCAACATTGCTGTGAGAATGAAATGTTATATATATACATATATATATGTCATTCTGTTAGGTGATTTTTATATATATATAAAAAATATATATATAAAAAATATATATATAAAATATATATACATATATATATTTTATATAAAATATATATACATATATATATTTTATATAAAATATATATACATATATATAAAATATATATGTGTATATATATATATATATATATATATGATTTTTTATATATATATAAAAATCAC
>NW_007242223.1:2544-10318 GCF_000164805.1 Carlito syrichta | reverse complement strand
ATGCGCTACCACGCCCGGCTGATTTTTTGATTTATTGTAGAGATGAGGTCTTGCTGCCCAGGCGGGTCTCGAACCCGCGGGCTCAGGCAATCCGCTCACCTCAGCCTCCCAAAGGCACGAGATTACAGGCTGAGCCTCCGAGCCCGGCTATTTATTTTTTAAATTATTTAAATATCAACATAGATATACATGCAATTGTGTTTGTGTATTCACTTATTCATGATGGATAAATTAATCTGACATAAAACATGAGTATAATTGTATAAGAAACTTATCTGCCATTACTACCATTGCAGTTTTTTGTTTTATGTTTTTTTGGTCTTGCAAGAAAACCCAAATATCAGAAGGAAGCCTGAATAGAAAAAAAGAAAAGAAAATGAGCTTGTTAAATTTTGCTAATCAAATACTGCATGAATTACTACCTCTAAACACCTTGGTAAAAACTGACAATAAGACTTAAAGCAAATTATAAATGTGATTCAGTCAATGATAATTTTAGGAACATTAATTAAATCTGACACTTTGAGGCACACAATCCAATTTTTCTTTAATAATTTTCATAGGTCAAAAACTCTCAAATGAGCTAACTAGAAATTACTGGCAGGTGATCACAAGAACACTCAAAGTCCATCAAGAAGTACAATATGATATTAAACTCCATATTTACACACACGTCTATTAGACATATATTTACACAAATTACAGAAAGTATTGAAACACTTGAAAATTGAAAAGGTTTATATATATCTTAAATGGTGTATTATCTCTATTTACAGTAAGAAGACCCTAGGTGAATTTTTGTGGTAAAATTGTACCATTTCTGAGCTCAAGTAACTTCAAATTTTCATCACCAAAGTATGCACTATTGTTTCAGATTACCAAGAAGCTGTTATTCAATTCTAATCTTCAATACCATGTTCACTGACTAAAAACCATTTGAATTTGTAAAGGTGTTCACTTAGTCAGTAAAGTAAATATTATATCTATGACCTGAAGTAGTTGAGAGTGTTAAATGCAGAGATGTTAGGTGTGTTGAATGGTGAAATAGTTTAGATTGTTGTCCCCTCCAAATCTCATGCTGAAATGTTATCTCCAGTATTGGAGGTGGGGCCTTGTGGGAGATGATTGTATCATGAGGGTGAATCCCTCATGAATGGCTTCATTCTGTGCTTAAGGTGATGAGTAAGTTCTCCTTCTACAAATTCACTGGAGAATTGATTATTTAAAAGAGCTGGCCAGGCTGGGCACAGTGGCTCACACCCATTATCCCAGCATTTTGGGAGGCTGAGGTGAGAGGATTGCCTAAGTCCAGGGTTCAATATCATCCTGGGCAACTTGGTGAGACCGCGTCTATATAAATCAAAAAATTAGCTGGTCTTGGTGACACATGCCTGAATTTCCAACAACTTGGAAGGTTCAGGTGGAAAGATCACCTGAGCTCAGTAAGTCAAGGCTGCAGTGGCCGTGAGCATGCCGCTGTACTCCAGCTTAGGTGACAGAGTGAGACTGTGCTGCAAAAATATAAATATAAATATAAATAAATCAATAAAAATAAAAGGACTGGACATTGCCTTAGATAAATAATTTATGGCAGAGACCCAAAAAGCAATTGCAACAAAACAAAAATAGACAAATGAAACTTAAATAAGCTAAAAAACTTAAATAAGCTAAAAAACATAACAAAATAATCATGAGTGAACAGAAAACTTACTAAATGAGAGAAAATATTTGCAAATTAAGAGTCAAACAAAGGTTAATATCCAGAATCTATATGGCACTCAAGCCACTCAACATTAAAAATTACCAACCCCATCAAAAAGTGGGCAAAGAACATGAATAAACACTTCTTAAAAGAAGACACACATGTGGCCCACAGACTTATGAAAAAATGTTCAACATCACTAATTTTCAGAAAAATGCAACTTAAAACCACAATGAAATATCATCTCACACCAGTTCAGAATGTCCATTATTAGAAAGTCAAAGAACAACACATGTTGGCACCATTGTGGAGAAAAGAAAATGCTGATTCACTGTTGGTAGAATTGTAAACTAGTTCAACCTCTATGGAAAATACTATAGCTATTTCTCAAAGAACAAAAATATGAATTACCATTTGGTCCAGCAATCCCACTACTAGGGATCTACCTGAAGGAAATGAAATCAATATATAAAAAAGATACCTATACTCATATGTGCATTATAGCACTATTCATAGTAGCAAATTCATGAAACCAACCTAAGTGCCCACCAACAACTGACTGACTAAATAAAACGTGGTATACAGGCACCATGGAATACTACACAGCCATTAAAAAGAATGACATCATGATGTTTTTAGAAACAAGGATGGTGCTGGAGATCATCATTCTAAGTGAACCACCTCAGAAACAGAAATGCAGCACCACGTGTTCTCACTCATATGTGAGAGTAAACAGTTACAAAGCTGGAAATAATAGACATTGTTAATTTTATTAATTGCTGTTGAGAAACTAAAATGCTAATACATTTTATAAATAATCAAATTATTTATGTTTCTTAACCTTTTTTAATCAATATTTTTAATTATGATATTGTGGGGTACAGTTAAGGGTTAAGTATACAAATATGCTTCATTCAGACCCCCTTGTTGATAACACATGTCTCCCCATCCCCAAACAGATGTTTACTACCATTAGTCCCATAACCCCCACTAGTTTCCCATCACTATCAGTCATTTTCTTATGGTAGTGCGTTGGATGATAAAGGTTCAGCATATGAGTGAGAACATGTGATACTCATATCTATGTTTCTGTGAAAAGTCACTCAGTATTATAGACTCTAGTTCCATCCAGGTTGCTGCGAAATTCATGATTTTGTTCTTTTTTATGGCTGCATAGTATTCCATCGTGTATATGTACCACATTTTTTAATCCAGTCCTCTTTTGATGGACAGCATGGTTGGTTTCAGGATCTTGCTATTGTGAACAATGCTGCGATAAACATTTGTGTGCAGGTATCTTTTTTATAGAGTGATTTGAGTTCTTCAGGGTATATTCCGAGTAGGGGGATTGTAGGGTCATATGGGAGGTTGATGTTTAGAGCTTTTAGGTATTGCCACACTGCTTTCCACAGAGGTTGCACTGATTTACACTCCCACCAACAGTGTAGAAGTGTTCCCTTTTCGCCACACCCTTTCCAACAATTGTTATTTTTTGAGTTGTTGATAACTGCCATTCTGACGGGAGTTAGGTGGTATCTCAGTGTGGTTTTGATTTGCATCTCCCTGATGATTAATGAGGTTGAGCATTTCTTCATGTGTCTGTTGGCTGCTCGAATGTCTTCCTTTGTGAAGTGTCTGTTCATATCTTTTGCCCATTTTATAATGGGGTTGTTTGTTTTTTTCTTTTCAGCACGCTTGAGTTTCTTGTAGATTCAAGATGTTAAGCCTTTGTCAGACCTGGAGTTGGCAAATACTTTTTCCCAGTCTATAGGCTCTCTCCCTGCTCTCTTGATGGTTTTTTTGGCTTTGCAGAAGCTTATCAGTTTAATGAGGTCCCACTTGTCTATCTTATCCCTCATGGCCTGTGGGTTTGGAGTTTTGTTCAGGAATTGGATGCCAGTTCCAATTTCCATGAGGGTATGTCCTTCACTTTCTAAGGTTCTTATGGTTTGAGGTTTTATATTTAGTTCTCTGATACATTTAGCGTTAATTTTTGTGTATGGGGATAGATAGGGGTCTTCAGTCTTCTGCATGTGGTCAGCCAGTTTTCCCAGCACCATTTACTGAATAGGTTCTCCTCTCCCCAGTGGTAGGTGGTGGAGGTTTTGCCGAAGATGAGTTGATGGAGAAATTGAGGTTTTGCTTCTGGAATCTCAATTCTATTCCATTGATCTATATGCCTGTTCCTATACCAAAACCAAGCTGTTTTGATGATTGTAGCTTTATAGTAAAGTTTGAAGTCTGGTAACGTGATACCAACTGCTTTGGTTTTTTTTTGCTGAGGATTGTTCTGGCTATTCTTGGTCATTCGTGTTTCCATATGAATTCCTGTGTTGTTTTTTCTAGGTCTGAGAAGAATGTTGCTGGTAATTTGATGGATATTGCATTGAATCTGTAGATTGCCTTGGGTAAGATGGACATCTTCACAATGTTGTTTCTTAACCTTTTCAAGAAAATGGGAAAGCTTCAGATCAAGGTAAAATCTTGACTTGGTTTCAAAATCTAATAGCCAGTTTGTGTAAGACTCGGAATGAAGTCTAAATTTTCCTAAGTCTTAATCCAGTTTCTTTTCTTTATATGTTGTTTGGTTTCTTTTTGTTGTTTCTGTTTTTTCTGAACATATAATGCTAATGGAATTTTTTATTTCTATAATATAGATATAAATATGCAGTAGAATGATCCTGGAAGAAATAATATGGTCTATTGGTTGCTTAAATTAAAACTTTGAAATAATTGATTTATGAAGTAGAAATTATATTTTTCGATCAAGTGCACACTAACTTCAAATAGAGTTGTCGTGTTTACCTCATGTATATTAAATTGAAATGATACTATACTATGTACTCCTATAGATACAAGTTAAAGTTATTTAAGTGTATAGGAAATACAGATTAAATGAGTAATTCAAGAGGTATGCAAATGGATGAATTTCTAAAGTATTTTTTGTTGATCTATTTGTTCTCATATCAGTACCACGCTGTATAGTTATTGTGGCTTAATAAAATTCTTGAAATGCAATGTGGGACCTAAGTGTTCTTTTTTCACAAATTATTTTTCCTATCATATATCTTTTGTAGCCCACGAAATTTAGAAGTAGCTCCTCAATTTCTCCAAAACTGTCTGTTGTGGTTTAGATGGAAATAGAATTGAATGCATATATCAATTTAGTGACATTGACATAAAATCTTTATTCTTTCTAATTAGCAATCTGTTCTTAATTTCTCTCAAAAGCATTTTGCATATTTTAGTAAGCTGGCTAAATCTTTAATGACTTCAATGCCAAATTAAATATAATTTTTAAAATTGTACTTTCTAATCATTTGCTATTAAAATGCCAAAACATTAATAATTTCAAATATTGACTTCAAACTCTGCATTTTCTATGTGAGTAATTATGCTGTATTAATGTCTTTCTATCTAATGTTATGCTTTCTTGTTTTTTTTTCTTCACTGCACTGACCATCTATGTGATGTTGGAAAGGAGACATGAAAATGCATATCCTTGGTCACTCACTAACTTAGGAAAAAGACTTTAAATAATTACCAGTTATTCAATAATTTAGATATAGAGTCTTTTGGATGTCAATGATCAGATTGAGAAAATTTCCTACTTTGTTAATTAAAAAAACATAAATTAATGTTGCACTTTTTAATAGCTGTTCTGCCTCTATTAGGACCAATTTTTAACTTTTCTCCATAATCTTGTCAGTCTTGAATCTCATAATTTAATTTCAGTTTTCAAAAATTTAAATTTCTGAAAACAAGTATACTTGTTCATGATATATCATAATATATTATCCTCTTTGCATATTACTTAATTCAATTTACTAATCTTTTGTTAAGTTTTTAGTTTATACCCTGGTTTCTGATTATTAAAAAATATTTGGGGGGGTGACTGGGGCAAGATGGCGACGGCATAGGTGAACTGGTGAGATTCTGTGAACGTGAGTTCCCAAAAAGGCTATTACTTCGCTACCCCCATCCCCCAGCCCACCACCAGCCACGTTGGTGTCAGGCCCGGGAACTTCAGTCCAACGCAAGGCCAGATATTGCACCCCTCCCCCCACTGCTGCCGTTCTACTTGTGTGTGGAAGTCTCCAGTCCCAGCCCCCTCCAGATCCCTCCCCAGTTGCATTGTCTCCAGCCCAGGCACCCGGCATCAAGCTGCCGGTCACACAGGGAGGCTCTGGGCACCCGCCCCTCAGAGATGTCGGTTCCATTTCTGGCTGAAATACTCTGTAGGGTCCCAGCGCCACTCTCGCCGCTTACAGCCTGCCCTTTGGAACTTTGGAGCTCTGGAACTCTGGGTCCACCCTGGCTGAGGCACTCAGCGTGAGACCCCAAACCAGAGGACCCAGACAAGCGGAGAAAAACTTATCTGCTTAAACTGCCTCGCCATTCTCCAGGCAGAGACTTCCATTGCCCTGCTCACCTATCAACAAACTTTACCTCATTTCCTAAGGCCAGGTATTGCAGCATGCGGGGAAGTTTTGGGTCCCTGCTCCCTCCAGCTCTCTCCCCGGCCCAGCACCCGGCACCACCGGTCGCACAGGGAGGCTCTGAGCGCCCGCCCCTCAGAGACACCGGTTCCATTACTGGCTGAAGTACTCTGTAGGGTCCCAGCACCACTCTCGCCATTTACAGCCTGCCCTTTGGAACTTTGGAGCTCTGGAACTCCGACTCCACCCTGGCTGAGGCACTCAGCATGAGACCCCAAGCCAGAGGACCCAGACAAGCGGAGAAAAACAGATCTGCTTAAACTGCCTCACCATTCTCCAGGCAGAGACTTCCATTGCCCCGCCCACCTAGCAACAAACTTTACCTCAGCTCCTAAGGCAACAGTGCGAAACAGCAGACAAAGCCCCACCCCTATGCTGCAATGAAAAACAAAGGGAGAGGCTGGAATTGGAGATCACAGAAGTGACTCTAGTCTGATCGCTTATTTTGACTTAAGATTTTATCATTGAAACTGTTGGCCTAGATTACGTTTGGTGTTTACCTTCTGACTTATACTGTTTCTTGATTTTTTTGGCCTGTCTCTGTTTAGCTATCAGTATTCTTTAGGGAATCTTTCTTACCTGTCTTTTTTCACTTCTTCCCAGCCCTGTGTCTTTCTCTCACCTGAGAGTTGGTATGTATATCTGTTTTTCCTCTTGCACTTCTCTCTTTCGCTTATTTTGACTTATGATTTCATCATTGTAACTGTTAGTTTAGATCACGTCTGTTGTTTACCTTCTGATCTACACTGTTTCTTGATTTTATTGACCTGTGTCTGTGTAGCTATCAGTACTCCTTAGGGAATCTTTCTTACGTGTCTTTCTTCACTTCTTCCCGATTCTGTGACTGTTTTTCACCTGATAGCTGGTATGTATATCTGTTATCCCTCTCGTACTTCTCTCTTTTGCTCATTTTGACTTATGATTTATCATTGTAACTGTTGGTTTAGATCACGTTTGTTGTTTACCTTCTGACTTACACTGTTTCTCAATTTTATTGCCCTGTCTCTGTGTTGCTATCAGTACTCTTTAGTAGTATGTAGCTATCAGTACTCTTTCTTACGTGTCTTTCTTCACCTCTTCCCAGCCCTGTGTCTCGTTCCCACCTGATAGTTGGTATGTATATCTGTTTTCCCTCTTGCACTTCTCTCTTTCTAACTCCCTATTGACCCCCCTTCCTCCATCATTTTCCTCTTCTATATGCCCCCTTTTTAAATCTAGGGACCAAGATTGCAAACTGCTGAATAGACAGACTGTAAAGCAGGGGGAAAAGTGAACAAAGCCAGAAGACCCTCATAAGGAAGAACAGGTCATTGCAGAAGAGAAATAAAAGCAACCCCACCTTCCCTCAAAAACAGAATTGAAGAGGGGGAGGGAAAGGGGGAGAGGGAGAAAAATCTACAGAAATGAAGAAAAACCAAAGAAGAGTATGGGTCTCTCCCAGACGCCTGGGAGAGCAGACACTGAGAAAACTGACTTTGGAATACAAACAATGAAAAGTCCCCAGAATGAAGGGTCTCAAAATGCAAATGTAGATATCAAAACAATAATGGAGAGACTAAAAAGAATTGAGGAG
>NW_007242223.1:0-2195 GCF_000164805.1 Carlito syrichta | reverse complement strand
GAGAACCCCCGCAAGACAACAAATGAGAAGACCAACTCCTAGACACATAATAATTCGCCTAAATAAAGTAGGCACAAAAGAAAAAATCCTAAAGGCAGCAAGAGAAAAAGGCCAGATCACCCACCATGGAAGACCAATCAGAATAGCAGCAGATTTATCTGCAGAAACCCTGCAGACTACGAGAGCTTGGAGCCCTATCTTCAAAGTCCTAAAGGATAAACAATTTCAATCAAGAATAACTTACCTGGCCAAGCTAAGCTTCATCAGTGAGGGAGAATTAAAATCTTTCCCAGATATCCAATCCCTAAGAATTTATGCAGCCACAAAACCATCTCTACATGAAACACTTAAGAAAGTACTAAACACAGAAGAAAAGGAAAAAAGAACATTCTTCACAAGAGTACAGGGAAAAGAATAAAATATACACGAACCAACCCCAAAACCAAAAGAAAGACAAAAAAAAAAAAAAAAGAAAAAAGAAAAAACCAAGTGGAAGAACAACAACTCAATAAGAACTCCATGATAGGGACGAACTCTCACATTTCAATAATTAGTCTGAATGTGAATGGACTAAATGCACCACTGAAAAGACATAGAATGACAAAATGGATAAAATATCACCAGGCAACAATATACTGCCTTCAAGAGACCCATCTCACTAGAAAGGACATACACAGACTCAAAGTAAGAGGATGGGAAACAAATTTTCAGGCGAATGAAACACAAAAGAAAGGAGGAGTCGCGATCCTAATTTCAGACAAAATACCATTTAAGCTATCAAAAATTTAAAAAGATACAGAGGGCCACTACATAATGATAAAAGGTTCACTCCATCAACAAGAAATATCTATCCTAAACATATATGCACTCAACATAGGTGCGCCAATATTCATAAAGCAACTTCTAGGAAAACTAAAGAAAGACATTGACTCTAACACCATAATAAACTGAAGGACTTTAATACACCACTCACACCTTAGACAGATCATCAGGACAAAAAATCAGCAAGGAGATCTGGAAACCTCAATGAGACTCTGGACCAAATGGATTTAATTGATACCTATAGAACACTCCCATCCAAGGACCACAGAATATACTTTCTATTCCATCACCCACATGGAACATATTCTAAGATGGACCACATAATTGGGACACAAATCAAGTATAAGCAAATTTAAAAGGACTGAAATTCTACCATGCACCTTCTCGGACCACAGTGGAATAAAAATAAACATTGACACCAACAAAGTCCCCCCCAAACCCACAAAGACATGGACACTAAACAGCATGATGCTAAATAACTCCTGGGTCAATGATGACATCAAAATAGAGATCAAAAGATACCTGGAAACAAATGAAAATAAAGAAACATCTTACCAAAATCTCTGGGATGCCTTAAAAGCTGTAATAAGAGAGGAACTTATATCCCTACAAACACACATGAGGAAAATGGAAGGAACAGAAATTGACAACCTAACAAGCCACCTAAAGAAGCTGGAAAAGCAAGACCACAAAAACCCTAATTTCAGCAGAAGAATCCAGATCACCAAAATAAAAGCCCAAATCCAGGACATAGAAGACAAAAAGATAATACAAAAAATCAATGAAACAAAAAGCTGGTTCTTCAAAAGGGTAAACAAGATTGATGGTCCCCTAGCTAGACTGACCAAGAAAAAACGAGAAAAAAACCAAATAAGCATAATCAGAAACACAAAAGATGAAGTCACATCTGACCCTGAAGAAATACAAAAGATCATTAGAGACTACTACGTACACTTGTATGGAAACAAACTTGAAAACCAGAAGGAAATGGAAGACTTTCTGACATCACACAACCTACCTAGGTTGGAACAAGAAGAAATTGAGACCCTAAATAAAC
Source organism: Carlito syrichta (assembly GCF_000164805.1). NCBI lineage: Eukaryota > Metazoa > Chordata > Mammalia > Primates > Tarsiidae > Carlito > Carlito syrichta. The sequence goes on along the minus strand of NW_007242223.1, from coordinate 316 downwards.
CAATAACAATCAAGGAAATCGACCACGTAATAAGAAAACTTCCTACAAAAAAAAGCCCTGGTCCAGATGGCTTTCCAGCAGAATTCTACAAGACATTTAAGGAGGAGCTGATACCAATCCTACTGAAGGTATTCCAGGCGATTGAAAAAAGATGGAACTCTCCCCAAATCATTTTACGAAGCCAACATCACATTGATACCCAAACCAGGTAAAGATCCAACAAAGAAAGAGAACTACAGGGCCAATATCTTTGATGAACATAGATGCTAAAATTCTCAACAAGATCCTAGCAAACCGGATTCAGCAATACATCTCA
>NW_007242222.1:0-770 GCF_000164805.1 Carlito syrichta | reverse complement strand
CATTGTGAATGGAACTGTGTTTTTTATTTGGGTTTCTGTTTGTTTATTATTGGTGTAGAGAAATGCGATTGTCTTTTGTACATTTATTTTGTATCCTGAGATTTTTCCAAAGGCTTTTATCAATGTAAGGAGGCCTTTGACAGATTCTCTTGGGTTTTCAAGGTACACCATCATATCATCTGCATAGAGAGATAACTTGACTTCCTCTTTTCCTATTTGAATACCTCTGATTGCCTCCTCTTCTCTGATTGCTTTAGCCAGGACTTCCAATACTATGTTGAACAGGAGGGGAGAGAGTGGGCATCCTTGTCTAGTTCCAGTTTTCAGGGGAATTGGTTCCAATTTTTGTCCATTTAGGAGTATGCTGGCTGTGGGTTTCTCGTAGATGGCTTTTACTATTTTGAGGTATGTTCCCCGTATGCCTAGATGTTCAAGGGTTTTTATCAAGAAGGGGTGCTGGATTTTATCAAAAGCTTTTTCTGCATCTAGTGATATGATCATGTGGTTTTTGTTTTGACATCTGTTGATGTATTTAATTACATTTATGGTTTTACGAATATTGAACCAGCCTTGCATGCCATGAATGAAGCCTACTTGGTCATGATGGATGATTTTTGAGATGTATTGCTGAATCCGGTTTGCTAGGATCTTGTTGAGAATTTTAGCATCTATGTTCATCAAAGATATTGGCCTGTAGTTCTCTTTCTTTGTTGGATCTTTACCTGGCCTTGAGTATCAATGTGATGTTGGCTTCGTAAATGATTTGGGGA
>NW_007242221.1:0-1112 GCF_000164805.1 Carlito syrichta | reverse complement strand
CCATATAGATTCATAGAACTATAAAAACTAAAGATGTCAAAACAGTGGCTAGTATCTTGGCCAAATTCCCTTGGTAAAAACTTGTTCTATCACATTTTAGCTGGCTAACCTTAAACAAACTACTGGAGCTGTTTGGTTAGATTTCTATAAAATGTCAATATTAATAGTGTTTGTACCTCAGGGCTTCTCAAAAACTGATTCATAAAATTATCACCTGAAGATCTTGTTCAAATGCCAAAGTCTTTAACTCTGTGTGTATGAAGCCTGGTCATCTGCATTTTTAAACAATACCCCGGTGATACTTGTTAAAGTCACTGATTAGTGTCACCCTTTAAGTTGCAGGGGACTACATCATGGAGTCAGCACAATGGGGTTATTGTGAAGACTAAAAAATTATTCTATGAAAAATGATTAATTCGTCAGGCTCGGTGGCTCAGCCTGTAATCCGCGCCTTTGTGAGGCTGAGGTGAGTGGATTGCTTGAGCCCACGGGTTCGAGACCCGCCTGGACAGCGAGACCTCATCTCTACAATAAATCAAAAAATTAGCCAGGCGTGGTAGTGCATGCCTGTAGTTCCGGCTACTCGGAAGGCTGAGGCGGAAGGATCGCCGGAGCCCAGCAGGTCGAGGCTGCGGTGGCCGGGAGCAGCCACTGTACTCCAGTCTGGGCGACAGAGTGAGACTCCAACTCAAAAAAAAAAAAAAAAAAAAAGATTAATTCAATGAATTTCACATAGCAAGCTATCATAAACTAAGATTAGCATTGTGCGGGAAATTAAAGTTTTGTGAGCAAGAATATTTATTATACAGATGATGTGTGTTAACAAGATGCTTTAAATAACTTGTACAATATCATATAAAATAGTTCAGAGAAGTTCTGGTTGCCCGATCTTTTATCCATTACTTTCTACCACCTTGATCACACCATCCCTTTTCCATCAGCTAGAATGCTAATTATTCTAATACTACTTATACTAGATTAGGTTTATACATTCATCAAATCTCTGTGTTCTCCCTGCTTCTCTGAAGTGTTATATTCTTTGTCTTCTCTGATAACCTTTGGCACTTCTTATACACACGTTTGTTGAAAATGCTTAAAGCATATCCCAACTA
>NW_007242220.1:0-754 GCF_000164805.1 Carlito syrichta | reverse complement strand
CAGGATATTCCTTGACATGTAATAATCTTGAATACTTATATTGAATAATTTTTATCACTTTATCTCTTTTACAAAATAATCAATAGGAAACAGTTCATCAGTTTAACTGGGATTCCAGTGAGCCAACTTATAATTTTTTGAAATCTATAGATCTTTTTTGAACTTGAGAGTTCTTTTAACCCAGCTAACCACAGAACATTCTATGATCCAATACATAAACCTCCCTTCATCATTCTTCCACTAATAAGCCTGTAATTGTAGCAAGAGGAAGACATGGGTTGAATAAACTCCTAGCAAAAAAAATGTGCACTGTTGATGAACTGTTTTGTGTAATGATCTTACTTTTTAATGAGAGCATTTTTAAGAAGTTAAAAAAAGGTCCTTCCATTTAATACTATAATTAATATACACAAACCACTTCCATCTGGCTAATCTAAAACCCATGTCTTTAAAATGATGATTTTGAGTTTTAAAAAGCAGTTCAAGAAAAGTAGAGAAATGAACCCAAAACATCCTCATATATGGTATCTAACTGCAAAACTCAAGGATCTAAATGTCTTGAAGGATGTGTGTAAAGACATGTTTGTGCAGCACTGCTCTAGGAAGACTGGGCCAGGGGGAGATAGCGGTAGCTTCTTCTATCTATCTCTCTGTCTAACTATCTGTACATCATCATTCTTAGTCTTTCCTGTCTTCTGTCAATCAAAGGCTCTCATCTAATGATTTCTAATATTCAGCCTTGAATCAAAACCTG
>NW_007242219.1:0-1019 GCF_000164805.1 Carlito syrichta | reverse complement strand
AAAGCAGTTCAAGAAAAGTAGAGAAATGAACCCAAAACATCCTCATATATGGTATCTAACTGCAAAACTCAAGGATCTAAATGTCTTGAAGGATGTGTGTAAAGACATGTTTGTGCAGCACTGCTCTAGGAAGACTGGGCCAGGGGGAGATAGCGGTAGCTTCTTCTATCTCTCTGTCTAACTATCTGTACATCATCATTCTTAGTCTTTCCTGTCTTCTGTCAATCAAAGGCTCTCATCTAATGATTTCTAATATTCAGCCTTGAATCAAAACCTGCTTTATAGGTAGCTGTGATTGTCTGTCTGCCTACCTACGTATCATTCACCTATGTAGCTATTCTGGGCTATCTATCGTCATCTACATACCTATCTGTCATCTATCTACCTACCTACCTATCATCTATCTATCTATCATCTGTCCACTTATCTACCTATTATCTATCTATGTATCCATTATCTATCTATCTATCTATCTATCTATCTATCTACATACTGACTTACCTATCATCTATCTATTCTCTACCTTTATCTATCTACCTATTAACCATCCATCTACCTATCATCTATCAACCTATCTACCACTTATCTACCTACTTATCATCTATTTATATGCCTAGCTATCATCTTTCTACCTATTATCTATCAATCTATATATCTATCTATTTAATCTATTATTTATCTACCATCTATTTATCTATATATCATCTGTCTATAATCTATCTACCTACTTACCTACCCATCATCTATGTATGTATCTATCATCTATGTACCTCTCATCTATTTATCTACCTATTATCTATGTATCCCTTATCTATCTATCTGTCTATTCATCTATCTACTTACTGACTTACCTATCATCTATTATCTATCTCTATCTACCTATATACCATCCATTTACTTATCATCTATCAACCTATCTACCATCTGTTTATCTACCTACCTGTCATCTATTTATATACCTGTCATCTATCTACCTATTAGCTATCAATCTATATAGCAACCTATCCATTTAATCTATT
>NW_007242218.1:0-783 GCF_000164805.1 Carlito syrichta | reverse complement strand
TCCATTCAACTCCCCCGAATTTATATAGACAGACAGACAGATAGATAGATACTAGCTAAATAGACAGGTGGGTAGATAGATAGATAATTAGTAGATAGACAGATAGATAGTAGATAGATAGGTACATAAATCTATCTGTCTGTCTATAGGTAGGTCTATGTGATGTAAAATTAGATGTTAATAATCCCTTAATATCATCAGCATCTCCTACCAATTTGGGGGAGTTGAATGGAGATCTCTTTCTCTAGTTTCCCCTCCCAGGAAGGCTGACATATAGAAAGATAGATAGATGATAAATACATAGATAAGTACATAGATAGATGATATATACATAGATAGATGATAGATGAATATATAGGTAGGTAAGTAGATAGATGATAGATAGATAGATCATAGATTCATAGATAGAGGATAAGTAGATAGATAGATATAGGTAGATAGAGGATAGATAATAGATTAGATAGATAATAGGTAGGTAGACAGATGATAGATAATAGGTTGGTAGGTAGATAGATGATAGATACACCAATAGATGATAGGTAGGTAGGTAGATAAGTGATAGATAGATAATAGATAAGTATATAAATAGATGATATATAGATAGGTAGGTAGATAAATATAGATAGATAGAAAGGTAAGTAGTAAGTATATAGAGTACAGATGGAAGATGATAGCTAGATAGATAGATGTTAGGTAAATAGGTGATAGATAATAGATTATATCGATACATAGATAGATAATAGGTAGATAGATGATAGGTAGGTATATAAATAAATGATATAT
>NW_007242217.1:0-726 GCF_000164805.1 Carlito syrichta | reverse complement strand
CCAGAGAGTAGGAAAAAAAATAACAAGAAATCGGTGTTTGTGAAAATGATCTATCATGGGGTTGAAATGCAATATTCTTAAAGTAACTTCTATAAACTACTTGGAATGGTATTATCAAATTCAGTTGCAATTACAAGATCAATATCAATTAAGCTTTATAGACCAGGCCTCTTTGCCAATTACGCGGTGAGGTGTTTGTTAGTTTGGAAGCTGTGCCCAGGTCCTAGCTTGAGGCACACTGAAGGCTAGGTAGCTTGACACATCTACATTTCACCCTCCTTTTCTCTTCCTTGAAGTTGGCACCTAACATACATCTTGAAGGACATGTTTATCATCCAGAGCACACTTGAAAAATCCTGGAAATTTCCAGTCCAGCATCTTTTTGCTGCCTCTATGGATCGAGTAAAATTACAAGATCATCTTCAGTGTGTATGATGCATGTTTGCTCCAGTCCAGTCTCATGTTGCCCACCCTCAGCCTAGACACAGGATGCCAGGGTCAACCTTCCTGGGAGGGGAAACTGGATACAGGGTCTCCATTCAACTCCCCCGAATTTATATAGACAGACAGATAGATAGATACTAGCTAAATAGACAGGTGGGTAGATAGATAATAAGTAGATAGACAGATAGATGGTAGATAGATAGGTACATAAATGTATCTGTCTATAGGTAGGTCTATGTGATGTAAAATTAGATGTTAACTATAATCCCTTAATATCATCAG
>NW_007242216.1:0-670 GCF_000164805.1 Carlito syrichta | reverse complement strand
ACCCACCTGTCTATTTAGCTAGTATCTATCTATCTGTGTGTCTATATAAATTCAAGGGAGTTGAATGGAGACCCTGTTTCCAGTTTCCCCTCCCAGGAAGGTTGACCCTGGCATCCTGTGTCTAGGCTGCGGGTGGGCAACATGAGACTGGACTGGAGCAAACATGGATCGTACACACTGAAGATGATCTTGTAATTTTACTCGATCCATAGAGGCAACAAAAAGATGCTGGACTGGAAATTTCCAGGATTTTTCAAGTGTGCTCTGGATGATAAACATGTCCTTCAAGATGTATGTTAGGTGCCAACTTCAAGGAAGAGAAAAGGAGGGTGAAATGTAGATGTGTCAAGCTACCTAGCCTTCAGTGTGCCTCAAGCTAGGACCTGGGCACAGCTTCCAAACTAACAAACACCTCACCAAGTAATTGGCAAAGAGGCCTGGTCTATAAAGCTTAATTGATATTGATCTTTTAATTGCAACTGAATTTGATAATACCATTCTAAGTAGTTTATAGAAGTTACTTTAAGAATATTGCATTTCAACCCCATGATAAATCATTTTCACAAACACCAATTTCTTGTTATTTTTTTTTCCTCCTCTCTGGAATATTCCATCAGAACTTTTAAGTATCTTCCACCCTCCAGAATGTCCCAGCATGCTGGTTCTGAGA
>NW_007242215.1:0-1737 GCF_000164805.1 Carlito syrichta | reverse complement strand
TTATATACTTTTCCTTATATAAATTATTTATATATGCTTATATATTACTTATATTATTTATTACTTATATATTATTTATATTGCTTATATATATTGCTTATATTGCTATATATACTGCTTATATTGCTTATATTATTTATTTTACTTATATTACTTATTTATATATTACTTATGTATGACATATTATTTATATTACTTATATATTCTTTATATACAAAGCTTATATTGCTTATATATATATATATTGCTTATATACATTACTTATATTACTTATATCACTTATACTTTACTTATATACATTTGTTTATTATTACTTGAACTTTCTACATTTCTATAAGGAAAAGAAAAGTGTGACTAAGTTCAGGCTTTATTTCAGTATTCTTAACTTTTAAGGAAAACTTTAGAGAGAGGTGCAGCAAGGGTGGCAAAAAGGAAGGATTTTTAATCATCATAATTATGGTTAGCATTGTTTGATATAATCAATTATATTGCCGGTCTTTTTTATCAGTCTTATTAAAGCCTAACAAGTGTTATTAGCATTTTTAACAGCCAATTGTTTTACTAAAATTTTTGCTGCCTCTTTGCTAGTAATTACTCATTTGATGGTGGTGGTTATTTTAGAAATGAAATCCTCATAATTTTTATCTACCTTTTGCTTTATCTTAGACAAAGAAAGAGTTTAAGTGAAATTAGCAGGCAACTTTCTGTACAAAATCTAGAAAAGAATTTACTTTATCTTTGCTTACCTTAACACCTTTGTGCTTTAACGCTGTAGACATGATTCGAATATAGGCTCGCCTTTCTTTGGAGCCGCAGTTCCCCATAGCTGTGACAACAAAACACCAATATACACAAAATACAGTAAAATATATACAGAAACTGAATCACACTTTACGGCGATAATGAGTCGCGCAGTCTGTCGGCGACACTATACAACCAATCTGCTTGCCTTGTCAACCCGCACTCACCGGGGGGCCTGCAGCACCCTAAGGCAAGGTCTGTCCTGAAACGAGATGAATGAGATGAACAAACCGGGAAACATATATATACAATTACCAGAGTCAGGTCCCTGTTTGGGCGCCACAGCTGTCAGAGTCCAGCTCCGACCTATGAGGGGGGTTGAACCCGCACCGGAGAGTCAGGAAGCGGCGAGAAGAAACCACTCGGAGGCAGTCCTTCTGGGATCAGTCTGATCAGGACTGAGTCCAAATTTTATTCAAACTCCTTCCAACTTATATACCATTTTCTATACCCTCCAGCAGTGTGATAATTACTTGCTGGAGTCGTACAAGTTCCGTGCTTTACAAACTATGCATCACAAGACCTTTACAAGATTGTCAAGTTCCAAGCACACAATTACAAATCCATGATGCATGACGTGCTTCACAAAACTTACATTAAAAGCACAGGTGCACAACTTCAATACCGATTGTATAAACTGTTTCCCATAATGTTCAATAAATCATTCATGATGTACTCTTTGTTCTAAACTCAGATTAATACAAAAAATTTCCTAAGTTAAATCCAAGTTTAATGATCAACCTAATATTTTCTAACGATTAATACTATCAACTTAACATTATACTATAATCTATAAGTTTACTTCAATGACTTAACTATTAGTTATACTATTAACCTATTATGATTTAACATAATGCCTTATAATTCAATTAAAACTTATTCTTAAACTTCCAAACTTTACTATAATTCATATGAGTTTCATATGTCTAAACTTTA
>NW_007242214.1:0-3609 GCF_000164805.1 Carlito syrichta | reverse complement strand
GACTCCAACTCAAAAAAAAAAAATTCAATTTTTTATATTACCTATTAGTTTTAGGGTTCTTTCTGTTTAAAAGTTCAACTGTAAGTTTTATCATTGCCTCGAATAAATAAATTATTGATCTTTGATTTTAAGGCAGCCATTATTAAATTGATAATAAAAGATATCTTCTTGTTTTGTTTTTAAACAGGAAATGGAAACACTTTAAGTTTTCAGAAGTTATGAACCTGGTGAACCAAACTATAGAATTTATGCAAATAATTTAGCTAAACATGTTCAACAAAAGGTAAGTTGGAATTTATAAGTTGATTTTTTTCCATTATGTAATTAATGTGAATATTGTATGTTAACACTTGAGGTATGTCTGTAAAAGTCTGTATGGAACTACCTTGGAGTGCATTTTTTTTTTTTACTCTTCACTTCAGGACATGCCAACTTATTTAGTATTATGTATTACACTATTCTTAACATCAAATGGCAGCAGGGCTCGGTGGTTTAGCCTGTAATCCCGCACTTTGGGAGGCTGAGGTGAGCGGATTGTCTGAGCCCGTGGGTTCACGACCTGCCTGGGCAACTTGGCGAGACCTCAGCTCTACAATAAATCAAAAAAAATCATGGTAGTGCATGCCTGTAATTCCGGTTACTTGGAAGGCTGAGGTGGAAGGATCGCCAGAGTACCACATGTCGAGGCTGCAGTGTCCACTGTACTCCAGTCTGGGTGACAGAGTGAGACTCCAACTCAAAAAAAAAAAATCAAATGGCATAGCAAGCTGAAGGCCAGGAGCCATCTAAGTTTACTGATTACCAAGGGAGAAGAACAAGAGTGACAATCTGGTGGAGTGAAATATGCATAAGAAGTGGGCACAGAAAACTGAGCAAGAACGTCTTAACAGCTAAGAAGTCAGGTGCTTACTTGTTTGCCACTGAGAGAACCGTAATAGAATATACCATAGACTTAGGTTAAGAGCATGCTATAACTCAATAAATATGTAATCGGCTTGTGAACAATAGCACAGCCATTTTAGTTTTCTGCTTTAAAACAGTAACTGTTTAAAGTTTCAGTTATGGGAAAACTGCAAAGCTCCAGTTCAAGCTTCAACCCCTTCCCTTGACCCACTTTCCCCTTAGCAACAACCAATCAGGTGCCAGGGGAAAATCACCTAAAGTCTCTGCAACTTCCCCAGCTAGTGGGCCAAGGTCAGCCCGAGTCAATCTAGCCAATCCTCCACGATTAAGCTGACCACCAGAGGTTACTACCCAATTAAATGGTAACAAGACTGGAAAGTCCCCCCAAACTCCTCCTCCCTTTGTGTGAAAACATAAAAGGTGTCTGCTTAAGGAAGTCAGGGCCTCTGGGTGTACTCCGCTGCATCAGTTATCGACAGAGGTCCAGGCTCGAGCTTGCAAATAAACACCCTCTTGAACTTTTATCAGAATTGGCTCTTGGTGGTCTCTTGGATTGAACATTCGGCCACTACACCACATGCTAGAAAGTCTTATTTCTGTGGACTGTTCATTTTTCTTTCTATGTCCAAAAGTGCAGTTAAGATTATTATTAAGCTAACATTTTTTTCTTTCTCTAAAAGTGTTTAATTATCTGCTTACAAGCAGCTAATTCAAAATCACAAAGTAAAATGATAAATTTTCTTAAAAATGAATATAAAAAAGCATCATTAAGTGCTATGAAATCCACTGAGCCAGAAATAGGACTGATATCCAAGCACAGAGCACACTACTCAAATGTAAAACTTTTTTTAAAACAGAAAAGATTTTTTAAGCTGACACCGCCACTGTCTCACTCATGCAAACCATACAAGAGACTCTATGCGTCCTCCACCAGTGTGGCCTGAAACCTCCCAGGAGGTGGCCAAGGGTGGTTACTGTCACTCCAGATGCTACGGTATCTAAACAGCACACCTACTCACAGCATTCTATTCAAAGAGGGCCTCAAGAAGCATGAAACCCAGACACAATGGACAAGGATAGGTGACACCAAACAGCTTGAGTAGTGACAGAAGTTACAGAAGTAGTGTCGACTATAATTCCATCCAGACCACCACGTGAGTTGGTGGTAATCTGGTTTTTCCATTCACTTTAGAAGCATGCTGGTCCCCCACAGACATCCACTTAGCTGTGGCACATGTTCAAAACTGGTGCTGACTCAGTCATGGGTCAGAGGCCCGCAGACCACTGCCACTGCTCCCACTGTCTGGGAGACCCTGGATGCCCAGTACCTGCTCCTCTAAAGAACCAGGCAGAGGACGCCTCCAGGCAGCACCCCCTCCACTTTGCTCCCTTGATCCAAGCCCTCCCTCATTCTTGTGCATAGAATGTTAAATGCATAGTTTCTACACTGAGTCCTGTTAACTTATAGCTCCTTGTGCTGATATTCAACCTTGAGTCAACCCTGGAAGTACTACTGGCCCTCCCTCACAGTTGTAAGCAGACTTCCTGAGTCTCAACGCTGACTCCACTACCTGCCAGCATGTGACCTTAGTTACAGTTCCTTACTGCACCAGCCTGTGTTTCCTGATCATTGATGCAAGCACTGATAGAAGTCATTTCAGAGCTGTCATAAGGAATGAATGAATTCTGTCTGGCCTTTAGAATAGTGGCCAGCAGCCAGTAGCTGCCAGATAACTGTTAAAGGCATCATTATGGTGGTTACTGCTATCCTGGTATGTTCCTTCAGGTGACTGATTTTTAAAACAAAAAAAATACACTCAACAAAGATCAAGTTTGACTACTGGGGGTGTCCCCTGGTAAGGGTTGGAGACTCATGCTGAGGCTCAGCCTGTGGCTGGCAGCATTTGGGGTAAACAGATGCATTCAGGACAACTGGAGGCCAGGCCCCTGACAAGTGACTTCTGAGACTCCTCAGAGTCGGACTCCTCCCTTGGCCCGGGTCTCTAGCAAGAGCCTCCTTACAGAGCTGCTTCTAAAGCTGACCCATGAACATCTTGCCAAGGTGCTAGCCACAACCACCTGATCACTCACCCTGTCCTGAGGACAGGAGATGCTCCAGACAATACACATGGCATCTGCAGCAGCAGGTCCCGACCCAACAAGAGTCCTGGTCAACAGCACTTGCTTTTGCTGATAGGAAACAAAACGCAAGCACTGCAACACACCTCGCACTCCGCTCCACCGCAATGTGAATGATAAATTATACAGCAACCCAAAATATGCTGGGAAAGAAAGAACGGGGATTTTCTAGTGTTTCAATTTACATCTAGTTAGAGTGTAACATGCCCTGGTCTTTGGATAGAATGCACACAGGAAGGGATTACCCCAGGTCAAAGGCAGATATGAACTGCAGGCTCAGAGTTAAAAACACACCACCAAGGGATGACCAGAGATGTGCATCTTATCTGCAAAGGCCAGCGGGAGGGACACAGATGGGTACTTTGGTGCCGCCACCACTGACCAGTGCAAGCGAGTAGGTAACACAGACCAGGCTAGGGCTAGGAGCCACCACGAACCGAGTGAACAGGTCAATGCTGGAAAAGCAGCCTGCGAGGAGTGCCTGGTGGTCCCGGGTCCCAGGACCAGAGGCACGCACCTGTCCTCTAATCCTCCCTATTGCCTCCAGCGCAGGCACCATAATCCCTA
>NW_007242213.1:0-863 GCF_000164805.1 Carlito syrichta | reverse complement strand
TTTGGTAGGATGGACATCCTAACAATGTTGATTATTCTAATACATGAGCATGGAATATTTTTCCATTTGTTTGTGTCTTCTTTGATTTCTTTGTGAAGTGTTTTGTAGTTTTTTTGGTAAAGATCTTTCACTTCTCTGGTTAGAAAGATGCTGAGGTATTAAATTTTTTATGGTTATTGTGAATAGAATTGTGCTTTTTATTTGGTTCAAGAACCACATGATTATATCACTAGATGCAGAAAAAATGTTCAACAAAATTCAGCATCACTTCTTGATAAAAAATCTTTGAACACCTAGGCATAGAGGGAACATACCTTAAAATAGTAAGAGCCATTTACAGTAAACCCAAGAAATTGGAAGCATTTCCCATGAAAACTGGAACAAGACAAGGCTGCCAACTCTCATCCCTCCTGTTCAACAGCTAGAGCAATTAGACAAGAGAAGAAAATCAGGGGTATCCAAATAGGAAAAGAGGAAGTTAAGTTACTCCTCTTTGCTGATGTTATAAACCTATACCTTGAAAACCCAAAAGAATCATCTGTTAAAAACCTCCTTACAGTTATAGAGTATGGTTAATTATATTTAAGAGCAGTGACTGTTAAAGTAAGCAGGAATATTGTAGAATTAGAGTGACTCCCTAAGGGAAAAAAAGAGCTTAAAAAGTTTGTAAGTTAAAAATGACTTACACTTTCATAGACTGCTTCATGCAAATCCATGATGGTAAGTTATAAGTGTTGATAGAACATTTTATTTAAGAACAGTTCTAAGTTTGAGGATCAAGATTCAGTAATAAAATAGAAAAATCATTAAATTCTGAATCTTCGAAAATAATGATATCTGAATATATAAATTATATAGCTCTT
>NW_007242212.1:0-1062 GCF_000164805.1 Carlito syrichta | reverse complement strand
TGTAAGCCTGAATCTACTTCTATGGTAATCACATTTGTTTCTTCCTGTTTGGGGTTCTTATGGCTTTTTTACAGTGTATTAATAAAATCACATTCCTTTTATGTATTTTAAATCTTCTTCTCATTGGGAGCAGTGGCTCACACCCGTAATCCCAGCACTTTGAGAGGCAGAGGCGAGACAATTGCCTGAATCCAGAGATTCAAGACCAGCCTTGGCTGGTTGTTTGTGGTGGCTTTATTAAAGATGAGTTGATTGTGAAATTGAAGTTTTCCTTCTGGGATCTCTATTCTGTTTCATTTGTCTATTCTTATTCCTATTCTTGTCTATTCTATGCCTATTCTTGTACCAATTACACACTGTTTTGATTATTATAGCTTTATAGTAAAGTTTAAAGTCTGGAAGTATGATATCTCCCACTTTGTTTCTTTTGCTAAGGATTTTTTTGGCTATTCGTGGTCATTTTTGTTTCCATATAAATTTCTGTGCTGTCATTTCCTGGTCTGAGATGAATTATGTTGGTAATTTAATGGGTATTGTGCTGAATCTGTAGATTGCCTTTGGTAGGATGGACATCCTAACAATGTTGATTATTCTAACACATGAGCATGGAATATTTTTCCATTTGTTTGTGTCTTCTTTGATTTCTTTGTGAAGTGCTTTGTAGTTTTTTTGGTAAAGATCTTTCACTTCTCTGATTAGAAAGATGCTGAGGTATTAAATATTTTATGGTTATTGTGAATAGAATTGTGCTTTTTATTTGGTTCAAGAACCACATGATTATATCACTAGATGCAGAAAAAATGTTCAACAAAATTCAGCATCACTTCTTGATAAAAAATCTTTGAACACCTAGGCATAGAGGGAACATACCTTAAAATAGTAAGAGCCATTTACAGTAAACCCAAGAAATTGGAAGCATTTTCCCTGAAAACTGGAACAAGACGAGGCTGCCAACTCTCATCCCTCCTGTTCAACAGCTAGAGCAATTAGACAGAGAAGAAAATTATGGGTATCCAAATAGGAAAGAGGAAGTTAAGTTACTCCTCTTTGCTGATGTTATAA
>NW_007242211.1:3727-9703 GCF_000164805.1 Carlito syrichta | reverse complement strand
TGTGACTCAGTAACTCCACTGTCAAGAATATACCTGGAGGAACTCAAATTATTTTTACCAAAAAGATACCTGCACCAGTATGTTTTTTGTAGCTCTAATCATAATTATAAAAAATCATGGTACCAACCATGTTGCCCATCAAAACTGGATGCATAAAATAAATGTGGTATATACACAATGGAATATTGTGTAGCCATAAAATAGGATAGATATAAGGATTTTGCAGAACGTTTGATGGATATGAGGTAGGGCATTTTCAGTGATTTATCACAGAAACAAAGAATACAGTTCCATATGTTCTCACTCATGAGGTGAACTTGATCTCTTATAGTGCTATAAAAAAAGTGATTGGCATTAGTGGAAAACTGTTTGGGGGAGGAGTGAGATTGATAGTAGAGGGATACTGCTAAGGAAGGGCGGGGCATATCTCATCAACCAGGTACCCTCCAAAATCAATGTTTGAATATCTAACTCTGAAATGTACTACACATTTTTTTAAAAATTAAAATAAATAAATAAATAAATGAAATCAATGAAATCTGTAAAATATGCAACTGACTTTAATTTTTTATTGTATTTTTTTAACTTTAAATAAGGGTACAATTCAGGGTTGGGCCTAGAAATGTTCATTATGCAGTGATTGATTTTTTTAAAATATTGTAAAATACTCCAATGAAAACTCCTTTTCCTTTTAATACGTTGGAATACATGGCATAATTCTGCCCTCAAAATTGACAACTAGATTGTTTCTCACATAAATTCTGAATGTTTTATTCTGCCTAAATTGAAATTTGTTGAGATTCCAGATCTATATTATTCTTAGAAAACTGAACCTTGCGATTCAGTGTACATAAGTGCTATTCAAAGGCAAAATGCATAATAATCTTAAAAATTTTAGAAAATAAAATAGTATTGTAATTTAACACAGGTTTTTCCAATTTTAAAATTTATGTACATTTATACAGTGCACTCTGTATTTTCTGTTTGCTATTTTTGATTATATGTTACACATGTGGAATCCTTAGTGAAAAGTTTCCATTATATATATGAAGGAAATATAAAGTCACATTTCCATTATATTTTAAAACAATTTATATTTTTAAAAGAGTATATTTTTAATCACCAAGCATTGAAAATGAAGCACTTAGCTGGGCTCGGTGGCTCATCCTGTAATCCCGCGCCTTTGGGAAGCTGAGGTGAGTGGGTTGCCTGAGCCCATGGGTTCGTGACCCACCTAGACAGCGAGACCTCATCTTTACAATAAAAAAAAATCCGCTGAGCATGGTAGCGCATGCCTGTAATTCCGGCTACTTGGAAGGCTGAGGCAGAAGGATCACCAGAGCCCAGCAAGTCTAGGCTATGGTGGCCTGGAGTGGTCACTGCAGTCCAGTCGGGGTGACAGACTGAGACTCCAACTCACAAAATATACAAAAAATAAATAAAATGAGGCACACAGAAAAAAGAAAATTTGGGGCACAATTTATATAAACCAAAATAACATGGATATTTACAAAGTAGTATGTATTTGGGTTCGTCATTAGTATAAAAATTTAGATCATTGAAATTTCTGGAAAATTGATTATGATCTTAGCAAAAGCAATGTTCAAATCCTATAGAAAAAACTACTCAAAGGCTTTTACAAAATACTAAAAACATTCAAAAGTATCTAAACTAAAGAAAGTGCTAAAATATTATTTGGTTGTGCTGTAACCAAGCTCCAACAGGACTCCATGACCATAATAATAAAACACTACCCCGTGGGAAACACCATCAGGTCCCCTCCCAGTTTGGGTGTTTCTCAGTCCTCTCAATTAAGAATGCTTAAAAAATAAAAAAAGACTACTTTGTTCAGAGGATTCTTGAATGGTCACTTATCCCTGGAGAAATTTTTGGATAGGAGAATATGTGCTTCTCTTCACTTCTTGGGATTGAAATCCACCATGTCTACCGGATTTGGCAGAGCACTGTACACAAGTGCTTGAAGCCTAGGGATTGCTCAGTAGTCAATGTCCCTCTCATTATGATGTCACAGTTATGAGACTGCTGTCAAAAATGACAATTTGACATGCTTGTTTCCCTGACTTTACAATACCGCTTTTAATGTAAGGATTAGCCGTTTATTCGATCTACAGATTCAATGAAATAACCATTATGTTAACATCATTCTTCTCAGAACTGTAAATTACAATACAGTATTCATATGAAACAATAAACAATTATGAATAACCAAAATAATCTTATCAAAAGAAACAAGCAAGAGCTATCGCAGTTCTAGACTTCAAACTTTACTATATGTTTACAGTAATCAAAACAGCTTGGTAATGGTACAAGAATAGCTACATAGGTCAATGCATCATGACAGACAATGATATCCTCAAATTCTCAACCAACTCATCTTTGAAAAATCCTCCAAGGTCCAATGGTAAATGGAGATCATATTCAGTAAATGGTGCTGGGAAAAGGCTGACAACATGCACAATATAGAAACAGGAACTCTGTCTATCACCATACCCATTAACTCTATATGGATCAAAGACCTATATGTAAAACAAAAAATTATAATAATCTTAGAAAACGCAGGAGACACCATTAGGGAAACTGGAACCAGAAACTAATTCCTCTTCAGAGCCCTCAATACCCATGCATTAAGAAGAAAGTTAGACAAGTGGGATCTTATCAAATAATATACTTCTGCAAAACAAAAGATACCGTCAGAAGGGCAGGGATATAGCCAACAGGATGGGAAATATGATTCTCCACCTATATATCTGTAAAGAGGCTTAACATCTAGGATCCACAAGAAACTCAAACACTCAGAAAAATCAGACAAACTATTCCTTTGAAAAGTGTGGAAAATACGTGATTGGACACTTTTCAAAAGAAGAGATACGGGCAGTCAGCAGACACATGAAAATTGCTCAGTCTCACTCATCATCAGAGAAATGCAAATGAAACCACTTTGAAATACCACATACCACCTGTAAGACTGGCCATAATTAATAAAAGAAACAATAACAAATGCAGTTCAGGATTTGGAAGAAATAAATGCTTCTACACTGAAAAGTAGAGCAAAATCTTTGGAAAACAGTGTGGTGGTTTGTAAAGGGACAGGATCTTGACCTACCATGTGACTCAGTATTTTCCATGTTGAGAATATACCTGGAGGAACTCAAATACTTTTATCAAAAGATACCTGCCAAGGTATGTGTTTTTGCAGCTCTATATACATTGCAATAAAACATGATACCAAACATGTTGCCCATCAAAGCTGGAATGTATAAAATAAATGAGGTATATACACAGTGGAATATTATGCAGCCATAAGAAAGCCAGATACCAGTAATTTACAGAAAATTTGATAGATATGAGGTAGGTCATTTTCAGTGATTTACCATAGAAACAAAGAACAGAGTTCCACATGTTCTCACTCATGAGATGAACTTGATCACATATAGTGCTGTAAGAAAGTGAT
This sequence comes from Carlito syrichta, assembly GCF_000164805.1. Classification (NCBI taxonomy): domain Eukaryota; kingdom Metazoa; phylum Chordata; class Mammalia; order Primates; family Tarsiidae; genus Carlito; species Carlito syrichta. The sequence goes on along the minus strand of NW_007242211.1, from coordinate 6,231 downwards.
TGGCAGTACTGGAAAACTGTTTAGGTGGAGGGGTGAGATTGGCAGTGGACGGATACTGCTAAAGAAGGGAGGGGCATAACTCATGTACCAGGGACCCTGCAAAATCAATGTTTGCATATCTAACTCTGAATTGTACCCCAGATTTTTTAAAAAATGAATATAAATAAATAAATATATAAATAAATGAAAGGTGTAAAATATGCAACTGACTTTACTTGTTTCTTATATAAATATTTTCTTTTTTAGTAGCAAAATGTTTACAATTCAGGGTTGGGCCCAGAAATGTTCATCATGCAGGGATTGAAGTTTTAAAAATTGTATAATACTCCAGTGATAACTCCTTTTCCTTTTAATACATTGTAATACATGGTATACTTCCTTCAAATTGACAACTACAATCATTCTCACATAAATTCTGAATGTTTTATTCTGCCTAAATTGAAACTTGTTGAGATTCACCTTTATCAATCTTAGAAAACTGAACCTTGAGATTCAGTGTACCCAAGTGCTATTCAGAACTCAGAATACATAATAAAACTTAAATATTATAGAAAATAAAACAGTATCATAATTTAATACAGCTTTCTCCATTCTTAAAATTTGTGTAAATTTTCTTGGTGCACTCTGAATTTTCTGCTTGTTAATTTTGATTAAATGTTACAGATGTGCAATCCTTAGAGAAAAGTTTCCCTTATATATTTGAAGGAAATATAAAATCACATTCCGTTTTTATTTTAACCCAATTTATATTTTAAAAGAGTATTTCCATTGAATCTCCTAGTATTTTCTCTACCTAAGACATAGTGCTGTACTCTGCATGAATTATCCGATTAATCTGATACTTTTAATCACCAAGCATCAAAGAAATGCAAATAAAATCACTACGAATACCACATACCCCCTGTAAGACTAGCCATCGTTAATAAAACAAACAATAACCAATGCAGGTAAGGATTTGGGAAGAAATAAATGCTTCTACACTGCATGTGGACTAAAAAGTAGAGCAACATCTTTGGAAAACAGCATGGTGGTTTGTAAAGGGACAAGATCTTGACCTACCATGTGACTCGATCATTCCCCTTTCGAGAATATACCTGGATGAACTCAAATCATTTTATCAAAAAGATACCTGCAGGAGTATATTTTTTGTATGTCAAATCACAATTGCAATAAAACATGGTATGAACGATGTTGCCCATCAAAGCTGGAAAGGATAAAAGTGGTATAGACTCAGTGGAATAGTATGTACCCATAAAAAAGGACAGTTAGAAGGATTTTGCAGAACGTTTCACGGATATGAGGTAGGTCAGTTTCACTGATTTATCTCAGAAACAAAGAACAGTGTTCCATATGTTCTCACTCATGAGCTGAACTTGATCACTCATAGTGCTATAAGCAAGTGACTGGCAGTCGTGGAAAACTGTTTAGGGGGAAGGGTGAGATTGGCAGTTAAGGGATACTCCTGAGGAAGGGAGGGGCATACCTCATCAACCAGGGACACTGCATAATGTTTGTATTTCTAAATGTGAATTGTACCCCACATTTTTTAAAAAATTGAAATAAATAATTAAATAAATAAATGAAAGATGTAAAACATGCAAATGACTCTATTTGTTTATTCTATTTTTTTTTTTTTACTTTAAAAATGTTTACAATACAGGGTGGGCCTAGAACTGTTCATTATGCAGGGATTGATTTTTAAGAATTGTAGAATACTCCAGTAATAACACCTTTTCCCTTTAATACGTTGGAATACATGATATAATTCGGCCTTCAAAACTGACAACCACAGGGTTTCTCACATAAATTTTGAATGTTTTATTCTGCATAAATTGAAACTTGTAAGGTTCCAGATATATATCATTCTTAGAAAACGGAACCTTAAGATTCAGTGTACCTAAGTGGTATTCAGAAGGCAGAATGCATAATAAATCTTAAAAATTCTATAAAATAAAACAGTATCGTGATTTAACACAACTTTTTCCATTATTAAAATTTGTGTTCATTTTCTTGGTGCACACTGTATATTCTGCATGTTAATTTTGATTAAATGTTAGAGATGTGCAATCCTTAGAGAAAAGTATCACTTATATATTTGAAGGAAATATATAATCACATTCCCTTTATATTTTAACCCAATTTATATTTGTAAAAGAATACTTCCTTTGAATCTCCTAGTATTTTCTCTACCTAAGACATAATGCTGTACTCTGTAACAAAATGTACGAATATTATGATACTTTTAATCACCAAGCATTTACAATGAGTCACACAGAAATAAGAGGAATTGGAGGCCAATATCTATAATCCAAAATAACATAGATATGTACAAAGTAGTAAGTATTTGGGCTCTGCATTAGTATAAAAATTTATATAATTGAAAATTCTGGAAAAGTGATTATGATCTTAGCAAAAGCAATGTTAAAATCCTGTAGGAAAAACTGCTCAAAGGCTGTTACACAATACTCAACACATCCAAAAGTTTCTAAACTACACAAAGTGCT
>NW_007242211.1:0-3112 GCF_000164805.1 Carlito syrichta | reverse complement strand
CACAGTACACAAGTGGTTGAAGCCTAAGGATTGCTCAGTAGTCAAGGTCCCTCCCATTATGATGTCAAAGTTCTGAGACTGATGTCATAAATGACAATTTGACATGCTTGTTTCCGTGACATTACTTACCTCTTTTAATGTAAAAATTAGCCTTTTATTCAATCTACAGATTCAATGAAATAACGATTAAGTTAACATCATTCTTCTCAGACGTGTAAATTGCAATCAAGAATTCATAAGACACCAAAAACAATCACGAATATCCAAAAGAGTCTTATCAAAAGAAACAAAGCAGGAGCTATTGCAGTTCCAGACTGCAAACATTACTATATGTTTGCAGTAATCAACACAGCCTGGTATTGGTACAAGAATAGGTCCAGAGGCCAATGGATCAGGACAGAGATTAAAATCCTGAAATTCTCAACCAACTCATCTTTGAAAAAACCTCCAAGACCCACTGGTTAATGGAGAACATATTCAGTAAATGGTGCAGGGAAAAGGCTGAAAACATGCACAAGATTGAAACAGGACCCATATCTGTCACCATACACATGAATTCAAAATGGATCAAAGACCAAAGTGTAAAAGACCAAATTATAATAATCTTACAAAATGCAGAAGACACCATTAGGGAAACTGGAACCGGAAACTAATTCCTCTTCAGAGCTCTAAATACCCATGCCTTAAGGAGTAAGTTAGATAAGTGGTACCACATCAAATTAATATACTTCTGCAAAACAAAAGAAACCATCAGAAGAGTAAGGATACAGCCAACAGAATGGGGGAAAAGATTCTCCACCTATATTTCTGTAAAAAGAAATGACATATAGGATCTACAAGAAACTCTAACACTCAGCAAAATCAGACAAACTTGCCCTTTTAAAAGTGTGCACAATATGTGATTGGACACTTTTCATAAGAAGAGATATGGGCAGCCAGCAGACACATGAAAATTGCTCATCCTCACTCATCATCAAAGAATAGAAATGAAACCACTTTGAAATACCATATACCCCTTGTAAGACTGGCCATCATTATAAAGCAAGCAATAACTGATGCAGGTAAGGATTTGGGAACAAATAAATGCTTCTTCGCTGCATGTGGACTCAAAAGTAGAGTAACATCTTTGGAAAACAGTGTGGTGGTTTGTAAATGGGAAAGATATTGACCTACCATGTGACTCAGTAATAACACTATCGAGAATATACCTGAATGAACTCAAAATCATTTTACCGTAAAGATACCTGCGCGAGTATGACTTTTGCAGCTCTAATCACAATTGCAAGAAAACATGGTACGAACCATGTTACCCATCAAAGTTGGAAAGGATATGTGGTATATACTCAGTAGAATAGTATGTAGCCATAAAAAAGGACAGATAGAAGGATTTTGTAGAAAGTTTGAGGGATATGAGGTAGGTCATTTTCAGTGATTTATCAGAGAAACAAAGAACAGTGTTCCATATGTTCTCACTCATGAGCTGTACTTGATCACTCATAGTGCTGTAAGCAAGTGATTGGCACTAGTGGAAAACTGTTTAGGGGGAAGGGTGAGATTGGCAGTGGAGGGATACTGATAAGGAAAGGAGGGGCATACTTCATCAACCAGGGACCCTGCATAATTAATGTTTGTATATCTAACTCTGAATTGTACGACACATTTTTTTAAAAAATTAAAATAAATAGTTACACAAATGAAAGCTGCAAAACATGCAACTGACTTTATTTGTTTATTCTACTTTTTATTTTTTTTACTCTTTAAATGGTTACAATGCAGGGTTGGGCCTAGAAATGTTCATTATGCAGGGATTGATTTTTTAAGATTTGTATAAAACTCCAATGATAACTCCTTTTCCCTTTAATAGGTTGGAATACATGGTATAATTCTGCCTTCAAAAGTGACAACTAGTTTGTTTCTCACATAAATTCTGAATGGTTTATTCTGCCTAAATTGAAACTCGTTAAGATCCCAGATCTACATTATTCTTAGAAACTGAACCTTGAGATTCAGTGTACCTAAGTACTATTCAGAAAGCAGAATGCATAATAAATCTTAAAAATTTTAGAAAGTAAATCAGTATCATGATTTAACACAGTTTTTTCCATTATTAAAATTTGTGGACATTTTCTTGGTGCACTCTGTATTTTCTGCTCATTAATTTTGATTAAATGTTACAGATATGCAATCCTTAGAGAAAAGTTTCCCTTATATATTTGAAGGAAATATAAAATCACATTACATTTATATTTTAACCCAATTTATATTTAGAATGTTTCCATTGAATCCCCTAGTCTTTTCTCTACCTAAGACAAAATGCTGTTTTCTGCAACTAAGTGTCCGATTATCCTGATACTTTTAATCACTAAGTATTAACAATCACACAGAGAAAAGAGAATTTGGAGTTCAATATATATAATCCAAAAAAACATGGAGATGTACAATGCAGTAAGTATTTTGGCTCCCCATTCGTATAAAAATTCAGACAACTGAAAATTCTGGAAAAGTGATTATGATCTTAGCAAAAGCAACGTTCAAATGCTGTAGGAAAATTGCTCAAAGGCTGTTACACAATACTCAAAAAATCCAAAAGTTTGTAAACCATAGAAAGTGCTAAAATATTATTTGGTTGTGCTATACCGAAGCCTCAACAGTACTCCATGACCATAATAATAAAACACTACTTCTTGGGTAACTCCCACATGTCCCCTCCCAGTTTGGGAGTTTTTCAGTCTTCTCAATAAACACTGCTAAAAAAAAAAGACGATCACGTTTAGAGGATTCTTGAATGATCACGTATCCCTTGAGAAATTTTTGGATAGGTGAGTGCACATGGTTCCCTTCACTGCTTGGGAATGAAATCCACTATGTCTACCGCATTTGGCATAGCACTGTATACACGTGCTTGACGCCTAAGTATTGCTCAGTAGTCAAGGATCCTCCCATTATGATGTCAAACTTAAGAGGTTGATGTTATAATTGACAATTTGACATGCTTGTTTCCATGATTTACTTACCTCTTCTAATGTAAAATTTAACCTTTCAGTCAATCTACAGATTCAATGAAATAACCATTAAGTTAAGATCATTCTTCTCAGACCTGGAAATTACAATA
>NW_007242210.1:0-1050 GCF_000164805.1 Carlito syrichta | reverse complement strand
ATGGAGAACATATTCAGTAAATGGTGCAGGGAAAAGGCTGAAAACATGCACAAGATTGAAACAGGACCCATATCTGTCACCATACACATGAATTCAAAATGAATCAAAGACCGAAGTGTAAAAGACCAAATTATAATAATCTTACAAAATGCAGAAGACACCATTAGGGAAACTGGAACCGGAAACTAATTCCTCTTCAGAGCTCTAAATACCCATGCCTTAAGGAGTAAGTTAGATAAGTGGTACCACATCAAATTAATATACTTCTGCAAAACAAAAGAAACCATCAGAAGAGTAAGGATACAGCCAACAGAATGGGGGAAAAGATTCTCCACCTATATTTCTGTAAAAAGAAATGACATCTAGGATCTACAAGAAACTCTAACACTCAGCAAAATCAGACAAACTTGCCCTTTTAAAAGTGTGCACAATATGTGATTGGACACTTTTCATAAGAAGAGATATGGGCAGCCAGCAGACACATGAAAATTGCTCATCCTCACTCATCATCAAAGAAATAGAAATGAAACCACTTTGAAATACCATATACCCCTTGTAAGACTGGCCATCATTAATAAAGCAAGCAATAACTGATGCAGGTAAGGATTTGGGAACAAATAAATGCTTCTTCGCTGCATGTGGACTCAAAAGTAGAGTAACATCTTTGGAAAACCGTGTGGTGGTTTGTAAATGGGAAAGATATTGACCTACCATGTGACTCAGTAATAACACTATCGAGAATATACCTGAATGAACTCAAATCATTTTACCGTAAAGATACCTGCGCGAGTATGACTTTTGCAGCTCTAATCACAATTGCAAGAAAACATGGTACGAACCATGTTACCCATCAAAGTTGGAAAGGATATGTGGTATATACTCAGTAGAATAGTATGTAGCCATAAAAAAGGACAGATAGAAGGATTTTGCAGAACGTTTGAGGGATATGAGGTAGGTCATTTTCAGTGATTTATCAGAGAAACAAAGAACAGTGTTCCATATGTTCTCACTCATGAGCTGTACTTGATCACTCATAGTGCTGTAAGCAAG
>NW_007242209.1:0-765 GCF_000164805.1 Carlito syrichta | reverse complement strand
ACTCTGTATTTTCTGTGTGTTAATTTTGATTAAATGTTACAGATGTGCAATCCTTAGGGAAACGTTTCCTTTTTATATTTGATGGAAATACAAAATCATATTCCCTTCATATTTTATCCTAATTCATATTTTCAAAAGAGTATTTGCATTGAATCACCTAGTATTTTCTCTACTGAGGACATAATGCTGTACTTTGCAACAAAGTATCCGATTACTCTGATACTTTTAATCACCAAGCATTTAAAATCAGGTAGACAGAAAAAAGAGAAATTGAGACCCAATATATATTAACCAAAATAACATGGAAACTTGCAAGGTAGTAAGTATTTGGGCTCCTCATTACTATAAAAATTTAGATAATTAAAAATTCCGAAAAATTGACGATGATCTTAGCTAAAACGGTGTACAAATCCTTTTAGAAAAACAACACAAACGTTGTTACATGATACTAAAAGCATCCAAAAGTTTCTAAACTAAAGAAAGTGCTAAAATAGTATGTAGTTGTGCTATAACCAAGCTCCAACAGGATCGGTGACCCTTATAATAAAACACTACCAAGTTCGAAACTCACTCAGGTCCCCTCCTAGTATGGGAGTTTCTCTGTCCTCTCAATAAATACTGTATTGCAAAAATCAAAGAAAAGAATGCCTCGTTTAGTGGATTTTTGAATGGTCACTTATCCCTGGAGAAGTTTATGAATAGTGTGAACACATGGATTTATTCACTTCTTGCTATAAATGCACTATATCTACCGTATTTAGCAGA
>NW_007242208.1:0-654 GCF_000164805.1 Carlito syrichta | reverse complement strand
CCTACCCGGCTAAGCAAAGCTTCATCACCTAGGGAGAATTAAAATCTTTCCCAGATATGCAATCCCTAAGAACTTATGCTGCCACCAAACCACCTCTACATGAAACACTTAAGAAAGTACTAAACACAGACAAAAAAGGGAAAAAGAACAATGTTCTTTACAAGAGTACAGGAAAAAGAATAAAATATACACGAACCAACCCCTAAACCAAAAGAAAGATTAAAAAAAAAAATGGAAGAACAACAACTCTATAAGAACTCAATGATAGGGACGAACTCTCACATTTCAATAATTAGCCTGAATGTAAATGGACTAACGCACCACTGAAAAGACATAGAATGTCAAAATGGATAAAATATCACCAGGCAACAATATACTGCCTTCAAGAGACCCATCTCACTAGAAATGACATACACAGACTCAAAGTAAGAGGATTGGAAACAAATTTTCAGGCAAGTGGAACACAAAAGAAAGGAGGAGTGGCGATCCTAATTTCAGACAAAATAACATTTAAGCTATCAAAAATTAAAAAAGATACAGAGGGACACTACATAATGATAAAGTAAAGAAAGATATTGACTCTAACACCATCATAACCGGAGACTTTAATACCCCACTCACAACCCTAGACAGATCATCAGAACACAAAATCAG
>NW_007242207.1:0-728 GCF_000164805.1 Carlito syrichta | reverse complement strand
TCCTGTCCCAATGGAGAAGATGAAAAAAATAACAGAAGTCTCAAAGAAAAAAAAAAATTTTTTTAAAGGAAAACAAAGTTTTTTAAAAGGAGAACAAAGTCTGAGATTTCTCTGAGCGGACCAAGATTACATACTGCTGAATGGACAGATGTAAGGTAGAGGGAAAGAGGTTCCAGTTTACTCATACACCTGTTCGTGGATGCTAGAATCAGCATATACATTCTGAAACACAGCTTCCCCCTAAATTAAACCTCTAAAATATAAAAGGTACAGATTGCAGCCTACACACCAACCTCAAAAGTGAACAAAGCCAGAAGACCCTCATAAGGCAGAAAAGGATATTGCAGAAGAGAAATAAAAGCAATCCCATCTTCCCTCAAAAACCGAATTAAAGAAGGTGAAGGAAAGGGGGAGAGAGAGAAAAATCTACACAAATGAAGAAAAACCGAAAGAAGAGTATGGGTCTCCCCTAGATCCCTGGGAGGGCAGACACTGAGAAAACTGACTTTGGAATGCAAACAATGAAGAGCCCACAGAATGAAGGGTCTCAAACTACAAACCTAAATATCAAGACATTACTGGAGAGATTAAAAAGAATTGAGGAGAAACAAGAAGAAAGCATGAAGGAACTGATATCTGAGATAACAGTAATAAAGAGTACTGTGAATGAAATAAGTAACAATCGGATAAGCATGGAAAGCAGAATTACCCAACCAGAAAAAAGAATC
>NW_007242206.1:0-1041 GCF_000164805.1 Carlito syrichta | reverse complement strand
CGGTGGCGCCCGTGCAGGGAAAGTGCCCCCTCCTTCTGCACATACCAGCTCAGCCCAGCGAAGTCCCCCACAACCAACACACCTTTCCTGACCCCACACGTGGCCCACTATGGAATAGCAGCCACATGCACAAACAGACACGCATCCCCTCTTGCAAGTTTTCCCCCAATGTCAAGTCAAAACACTCACAAAAACATAGAATTGCACATCCCGGGACCATTTTATTATTTTATTGTATTATTATCTTTTGAGTTGGAGTCTCACTCTGTCACCCAGGATGGAGTGCAGTGGCAGGCTCACGACCCCTGTAGCCTTGATCTGCTGGGCTCAGGTGACCGTTCCTCCTCAGCCCTCCAAATCACTGAAACTATACTCATGTACCTTCACAACTGGCTAATTTTTCCTGATTTATTGTAGAGATGAGGTCTCGCCAAGTTATCCAGGTAGGTCTCAAACCCGTGGGCTCAGGCAATCCTGTCACCCTGGCCTCCCAAATTGCTGGGATTATAAACGTGATCCACTACAACTGGCTGTATCCCCTATCCTTGAACCATTTTATTGAAGGCCAAGTCAAGCGAAAAGTGTCTACTTAGGGCTCTGGAGGCTCAAGGCCTCCCTTGGCGTTGGAGCAAACGCAGACCTTTCATGCAAAAACTACCCTTGGGGAAAGAACTCGCTGGGCTTCCCGGTGCCGCGAAGGCTCCAGGCACCCTTTGGGTCACGGATCCACCGCAACCAATAATCCGGGCGATGGGTGGTGGCCACCAGGAGCAAGGGGAGCTCAACACTGGGAAGGGTCTCAGCCTAAAGAGGTGTCCGGCAGACATCGTCTGTTCCCAGAGCAGTGCGGACTTGGAGGGGGGCGCCTCTGGGAGCGGGGTCGATTAGGCTTCCGGTGGGCGATGGCAGCCTGTGCCATTCCTGCTTCTCCTGCAGGCGCCAGCTCCAGCACTGAGGGCATTGTGTCTCCCTGGAGCACTCCCCTGGACCGGAAAATGACTGGATCCAGAGGTTTCCAGGCGCAGCTGCTGGAAGTGGCTG
>NW_007242205.1:0-1084 GCF_000164805.1 Carlito syrichta | reverse complement strand
GGTGACCGTTCCTCCTCAGCCTTCCAAATCACTGAAACTATAGGCATGCACCTTCACAACCGGCTAATTTTTCCTGATTTATTGTAGAGATGAGGTCTCGCCAAGTTATCCAGGTTGGTCTCAAACCCGTGGGCTCAGGCAATCCTGTCACCCTGGCCTCCCAAATTGCTGGGATTATAAACGTGATCCACTGCAACTGGCTGTATCCCCTATCCTGGAACCATTTTATTGAAGGCCAAGTCAAGCGAAAAGTGTCTACTTAGGGCTCTGGAGGCTCAAGGCCTCCCTTGGCGTTGGAGCAAACGCAGACCTTTCATGCAAAAACTACCCTTGGGGAAAGAACTCGCTGGGCTTCCCGGTGCCGCGAAGGCTCCAGCCACCCTTTGGGTCACGGATCCACCGCAACCAATAATCCGGGCGATGGGTGGTGGCCACCAGGAGCAAGGGGAGCTCAACACTGGGAAGGGTCTCAGCCTAAAGAGGTGTCCGGCAGACATCGTCTGTTCCCAGAGCAGTGCGGACTTGGAGGGGGGCGCCTCTGGGAGCGGGGTCGATTAGGCTTCCGGTGGGCGATGGCAGCCTGTGCCATTCCTGCTTCTCCTGCAGGCGCCAGCTCCAGCACTGAGGGCATTGTGTCTCCCTGGAGCACTCCCCTGGACCGGAAAATGACTGGATCCAGAGGTTTCCAGGCGCAGCTGCTGGAAGTGGCTGCCAAATAGGGCCCAGTGGAAGTCTCGGCTATTCCCAGAAAGGTCGCTCAGGTCAGGGCAAAGGGGGTCCGACAGGGTCCAATATACCTTGGGCTCAGGGCTGAAGGCATCGGGGGTCCTGGCTCCAGAAATGCGGTTACCTGGGTGACGACCCTCTGCTAGGAAAATACTGCTCCATGGAGTTATGGCTCCAAGTAAAGGAAACAGGGAAATCTGCCTCCCCTTCCCGCGCTGCGGGTTTTTTATGCTCCTGTGGTGGAATGGGTAGTCATTAGCAGAGAGGGAGCCCAGTGGGTGGAGATGGGCAATCCTGGAGTTAATTCCATGAGATCACCTCCCAAGGACACAGAGCTCCAAATGCAATCTTCTGGGAG
>NW_007242204.1:0-1203 GCF_000164805.1 Carlito syrichta | reverse complement strand
AACCTGTCCAGAAGATCAAGGATCTGTGACAGAAAGCTTAGGAACATGAGGGGTGAATGCTGGTAGTAAAAGGTTCACTCTAGGGACTGTCTCCACTTGAGAGGTATCAGATCCTCTTCATCAGTCCCAGGAGACAACAATGTACAAGGCAAGGGAAACTGTAGAAGCAGTACTAGGCTCTGAGGAAAGGGTGGTGGCTAAGTCTGCTTCTTCTGGTTCTTCCTGTATTTTGAGGCCAGGATTAATGACCCCCCAGTAGGGGCATACTCTTCCTGGAAAGGGTGATTGTTTTTGGTTTGTACAGACTTGAAATGCACATGATGGGTTTGCCTGGATGGTCAGAGCTCCAGGGAGCCAGAAAGTGTGGGCTGGTAGGTGCATTTGGAGGCAGATGGGGAAGAAGGGGTGTTGCTTGTTGGAGAAAATGAGGGACAGGAAGAGAAAGGGGATGTTGAAGATGCCCCGGGATTCTGAACTGGACTCAGGAACATGAAGGGTCAGGAGAAGTCAGCAGGAGTGTTTACAGGGCCCTGAATTCAGGTTGTTGTCCTTTTTATCTGTATGTCCGCAGCTCCGTGTGGGACCACCATCCACGCAGGTGACGGGCAACCTCTAATATACCAGAGATGCCAACTCTCTCCATGTTCCCATGCCAGGAAGCCTCCACGTAGCCCATCTTAGTCTGGTTCTTGACACTGCCCAAGCTTCCCCCTTCTCCCCACACCCCCCAACACCCATTCCAGGACCTGTGTGTCCAATAGCTGGACCAAAAACACGAGAGAAAGAAATTCGTGTTAGTGAACAATTTTACTTTCCAGGGTAGCTCAAGCAACAATTTACCCATAACACACTCCTTGGGGGTTCGGAGCTGTTCAAAGGCGGAGGTGTCACAGGAGCAAAAGCCTTGGGCAGAGAATCATGGAATCAATGATCAAGTCCAGATTTCTCACTCCTGAGGGCCACGAGTGAAAGGCACAACCAGGCCACGGGGCCCCTGGCTGCCACCGGTGGACTCTGCTGCCAGGAAGCTTGGGGATGCAGGAAGGTGAGTGGCTGATCCTAGCAGGGGAATTCTTGTGAGGGTCTTCGACGTCAGACTTGTGAGGCTCATGTCCTCTGCCTGGAACTGGGACAAAAAGACCCAGGGAGGCAAAGGGACAGCGTGCCGGCTGGTCTTCTTCAGAGGTTGCGGCTATGGCTTTT
>NW_007242203.1:0-3520 GCF_000164805.1 Carlito syrichta | reverse complement strand
TCGACCTGCTGGGCTCCAGCGATACTTCTGCCTCAGCCTTCCAAGTAGCTGGAATTACAGGCATGCGCTACCACGCCTGGCTGATTTTTTAATTTATTGTAGAGATGAGGTCTCGCTGCCCAGGTGGGTCTCGAACCCGTGGGCTCAGGCAATCCACTCACTTCAGCCTCCCAATGGCGCGGGATTACAGGCTGAGCCACTGAGCCCGGCAAAACCTATTTCTAATTTAAATCTTATTTCTAAATCATATAAAACTTAATTTTATGTTTAATACAAAACTACTTCAGTGATCATAACTACTACACAATCACAGTAATTTAAAATTAAACTATAATGACAAATACCGCTTGTAAACTAGAAACAAGCCCTCTCGACATGACTCAGAATCAAACTATTAATTCAAAAACCCAAAACCACAAACTGGGAAGTGGAAAGTAAGGACAGTACTATTCTAAAGTTAGGTGCCCCTGTTTCCAGCATCATCGTGTTTATACTTCACTGTGCAGAAGTTTTTCTGGCTATAGTGCTAAGCAAGGTGGCAGGGAATGGGGTTTTCAGCTCCCAGTCTCGCCTAGTGTTCCCAGAGTCAACAGCCCGCCTGATCCCCTAACAATCAGTGAACCTCCATGGCCGGCTTGCAACAGAGACGCAGTGCATGTGTGACCTGGCATGTATGCCTTCTTTGGTGGCCCCTGCTCACCTTGAATAGACACCATGTCCCTGTGACCAGTATATTCAGTTGACAGAGTTTTCCATACCAGTCACTTGCAACTAGCCACTCTTTCCCAGTGCTTTATCCTTACCCAATATCAACAGCAGGAACACAGATGACAAAGAATCCTGCATTTTGTACTATTTCATCGAGAAGGCACAAGTAAAATGCCCAAAGAGATTTGAAGGGAAAACTCCCATTATACATGATCAAATGCTGAGGTGTTATTGTAACATCATGGCTTGTCATAGGATCATCCAGTGGAAGGTGTCAGGAAGTCTTGGGGTTCAAGACTCCAAAGGTGGGTGGCAGGGACAGTCTTCGGGTACCAGGCCCAAAGCATGGAATCTGCCACCAGGAGACTTGGTATTTCTGTTCCTGGTCTAAGGGAAATCAGTAGGCTGAAGTGTTTCTGCAGGTGCATCCCCGAAGTGGGATGACAGGAGAGAAGGAAGCTGCAGACAGGAATCAGTCCTATTCTTCTTCAGTGGCCAACTCTCCTGGTGGTACCTTCGGCACCTACTGAGTTGAGTCTAGAGCAGGCAACTCTATGCCCCACCTCATGCTCTGGGGAAGTAGTAATTTCACCAAAAGTTTCAGTAAAGAAACCCACAGGGATTGGAAGGTAGGTCTAGCAGAACCCTTGACTATCCCAGGAGAACTCCCAAGGGTAAGGACAGGAAGGGAAAATCCAGGACACCAAATTTCCTAAGCTCAGGGTTGAAGGCATCTGTAGAATCCAGATTCCAACACATGCCTCAGGGAGACAGTTGCTCCTTGGTGTCTGTCATACATTAGGTGACACCAACTGTATGCAACTATATGGAATTTAGAAGGCACCATCTTCATCTTTTGTATGTCTATACTTTTCTGCCTCTTGGGCTGCCTAAATCTGATGGTAGAAAATCTGGTGGAAACTTTAATCTTAGGAACAAATTACATCAGAACATGGAATTAATGAGGTTAACATAAAATTCTATCATCTGAGATGAAGTTATCTAGAGTCAAATAGCTTAATTTAGCAGTTGAAAAAGAGAAGCACTACTGTCCCTGTTGAGGGAAACCTATTTTGGGGGACCCTGATTTATAGGAACTATGTTGTTGCTCTGGACTCATTGTTGGCCCTGGAGCAGAGATTGAATCCCATTCTTCCACTTCAGCAATGCTTGTCAGGCTGCCCAGTGGACCACTTAGGATGTTAGTGGAGAGAAGTCTGAGGCAGTTACTTACTTCTAAATGTGGTCTTTCACTCTCTCAGCTTTGTCTTCTACTATGATTGAATTGCTAAATATAAAATATTTCAGAATTTGTATGTGTGAATAATAGCACAATGCTAACTCATGCGCCAATGACTTACCTAGATGCAGAGAAGGTCTATGACTTTCTAGATGAGTGATTCTCAGCCAATTATGTAATTTCTTTAGACTTCCTTTTAGCCATCTCAGAAATGGAGGCCACGTTTGTACTTATTTTGTGGGGTAGCTTTCATGAATATATTCCATAGTAAAAATTAATGTTCATAGAGTGCCTGGGACAAAATTAATTTTTCAGTTGTTTTCTAATTTGTTTTGGTTTGAAATAAAATCTCAGTCAAAACAAATACAAAATGGTTCCTTCTTTGGTATTTTTGTCTGTAAGTAGGTAAATTATTCTTCTCATATTAACAGTGAAATTACACATCATCATCAAATCAAACATTCTATTTACAATAGCATGAATGGATACAAACACAGAATTTATTGGTCAAATATTATTCTTCACTGCTATTATAATTTGACTGATCCCCAAATTTCACAAACATGTGTTGGTATCCTACCATGTTCCAGGTGTGCTGTGAAGGGAGTCACACACACACAACTATGAGAAACTAGTTGCAGCTTTCAGAGGATTGACATCCTATGAGAGAGCAAGAACACAGTGAAAACACCATTCAGAGCACAGCCAACTCCATGTTCATTTCAGGAGCTGATTACAAGGCCAGAAATAAAGGGTCTAGATATGATGCTTTCCTTCTAAATCAATAATGAATGTGCTGGAAACTTGGTTTATTTTCCTTCTTCCTTTCTTCTCAGTTAATTTCATAAAGTTGAGGGTACAGTTCAATGGCAATAGATTAAGAATTCTAGTGAGGTGAAGGGATTATGGGAGGAACATAGGACTTTCCTAGCTGAGTGGAAAGCTGGGATTAAAATTCTCAAAATAGCAACACTTTGCTTGGGTTGTTAGAAGGGTGAGGCAGAAACAGAATTGTTTGAGCCTAAAGATAGATGAATTTATTGCTGCCAAAATTTGAAGAACAAAAACATTTATCAAATAAATGTGAGATGCTTAGAAATTTTACTTTTAACAAAGTATCCCTCAAAGTGTGCTTCATAATGTAAAGAAAATTCCACATAAAGAGTAGAAACTAGACATTTTTTAATAATACTAATGTAGAAATTTTTTTGCACCCCAAAGAAGACTATATTCAGCTAATGAAAGTAAGAGAGATTTCATAATGTTGAAATAAAAAATGTTAGCCAAGACATCAAGTGGAAGTAGACAGTTACACAAGGCTGTCTATATCATGATCCAATAGCTAAGCATGATTAGGAAAACTAAAGGAATATTATTACTTTTTAGAAATACTGGAAGCTTCCTAGAAGAAAAAAAAAAAACTTAAAATAACAAAAGAAAAAAAAGAGAAAGAAATACTAGAAGCAGATATGCATTAGATTTCCGAATTTAGAGGATTTTACACAGGCAAGTGAGTAGATATTCAGATATAGTATAACTCTCATCATTCCTGGGTAGCACTGTGTAATGTGT
>NW_007242202.1:0-3751 GCF_000164805.1 Carlito syrichta | reverse complement strand
CATGCCCTATGCAGTCTTTTCAACCATATTTTTTGTCTAAATAGTGTATCTTTAAGATGCAGCCAGACTTTTGAGTATTTTTGCAATTTACTTATTTGAAGTCATGTAAAGTATTTTATTTTATTAATATACCATAGTAATTCTCACCTACTCTCCTCATAATGGACCTTTGGACCCTCCCTTCTCACCAGAATTTTGTTACTGTTAACAGTAAAATTGCCAGCATCCTTTTCAATGTTTCCTGCCATAAATGTGCAAGAAGCTCCCTTGGGAATTTACCTTGAAATGGAATTAGTAGATTTTGAGATCTGTGAGTTGCAGCTTTCTAAGATGACAAATTGTTTTGTTTTTTTTTAATTTATTTATTGTGCAGACAAGGTCTTGCCAAGTTGCCTAGGTTGGTCTAAAAGCTCTGGGATGAGTTATTCCTCTGGCCTCTGCCTCCAAAAGTGCAGAGATTACAGGCATGAAACATCACTCCTGGAAACAAATTGTTTTTCAAAGTGATAATAGCAATACACATTTCTACAGACTGCACATAAAATGCTCTAATGTTCCACATGTGCTCAAATACTTGGTATTGTCAGGTATTATAACATTGGCTTACTAAAAAGGTAAAAATAGCATCTAATTTTAACCTTGCTATGGAATAATCTAAACATTAATTGCATCATTTATTTATATTCATTGATTCTATTTTTTTGTGAGATGCCTTATCACATAAGTAGCCCATATTTCTCAGATGTTTAAAATATTTTAGAATAATGTATTGGCATTTTTGTTATTAGCATTTATTGGTTTTGTGATTTGTAATATCAATTCCTGGTTCATAAATGGTCTCTCGATCTTTTAAATGGTGTCTATAAAAAAAAGAAATTCCTAATTTTACATATATATATATAATTTTGTATATATAAAGAAGAGTGAAAAAGATGCGAGACAGGAAGACAGAGAGAGAAACAAAGGAAATGGAGGGAGAGATCTGTAAATAAATATACCTATGTACATAACATTCTAAAGTTCTGAAAAAGTTTGAATCTGTTTTATGTCTTGCAGTTCTCTTTCTCTGGTAAATTTATGCATATCTTTGCAAAAAATTTTATTATTTTAATTACTATAACTAATTACAATGTACTATTCTAATTACAATAACTTTCACATAGGTCAAATTCTACCATCTGTATTTTTCTTCAGCTATGTACTCTTTTATGCCTCTTTAATCTTTCATATGATTTGCAAACTCAACTTGTCTTGTTTTACTAAAATCCACTGTTGGGATTTGTACTGCATTTAAAGCATATAACAATTGAGGAAGAATTTAGATCTTTAAGAAAATTTTTCAATCTTCTTGATTGATTTTAGGTATTTGTAAGAATTCCTTAATAAAATTGTATGGTTTTTCCATTCGATTTGTTTGTTTGTTTTTAAGAAACAGGATCTGGCTCTGTCACCCAGGCTGGAATGCAGTGGAACAATCAAAACTCACTGCAGTCTCGACCTCCTGTATTGAAACAATCTGTCTGACTGGGTCTCCTAAAAAGTCATTAGATTTTTAGTGTTTGCCATTGTTGCTCTTCCCACAGGCCTTGAGTCTTCTTTTGTCATGTCCTATCCAACTTTCAAATGTCAATATATGCTTATTTTGTTTTTTTGCGTAATGTCTTTTGCTAAAGCTGAAGAACAGTAACCTCCCACATACCACAGGCATAATGCCAGACAATTAACAAGCTTCTAGGAAGAGACTTTAACCAAAATCGACAGAAGTTAGTGGAAAAATATCTAAGGTGTTTTGCTTGTGAAAGTTATCAGAAACAATATGTAGTCACCTATGTTATAAACAACAACAAAATTCTGACAAATAGGATAATGAAAGGCAGGGTTCTCGTGCTGTATGCCTGATCACAAGACAATCTCAAAATGCTCTGCGAAAAGCACAACCCTGTGCAAAGGCCATCCCAAAGTTATGCAAAAAATTTAAGTGTAAAAAATGAAAAACTGTCTTCTTCAAGGACCTCTGCCCAGTTGCTGCCTTTCCAAGCTCAGATTCATGTGATTCTTGTTATTAATTTGTGTCATCAAGGATAAACATCTCAAAACAATTATGTGATTTTCCATAGTTTTCTTTTAAAAAACATTGTTTTACCTTACCTCCCTGAATGCACATATAGTTCATCAGTCACACATATTTCAATTATGATGCTCTATTCTCAAATGAATACCATTTTCTTTTTTTTTTTTTAAATTTCTTGTTGTTAGAGTGATATGCCATAGAGTTTGTTGCCTCCAAATGACATATTTTACACCTATTTCCCAAGTTTCTCAATAAGATAAAGCTTTATGTGATTAATTTATAGGATTTTAATACTTTCAAGTTCACTGAGAATTGTTTTAGAGTTGAACACAACAAACCACTAAGGAAAGTGACTGGATAAGCATGCTTTGCAGGTGGATACTGGTTCCTTTATCATCACTTCCCTACTACCCTTCTGGTGTTGTTCACGCCACTCAAGCAAAATTATTCAAATTATTATCTCAAGGTTTGTATCAGAAAAAACCCTAAACACACATTGGCTATGTTTTCAAGGACCTTCTCACATTATATTTTTATTGTGATTGAAAATATTCTTGGTTTTCTCAAGTATACACAATTGAGTCTTATGTGAAGAAAAAATAATCTTCTATTTCTTTCTTTAGAATCTTTATCTCTTTTACAACTTCCCTCACCCCGCTTCACTTCCCTCCATGCTAAACTAGATGGGGATGTATGGGAGGCCAATTACAATAAACAAAGTGGGAAAGACTGAAGGTCAATGCTGATTTTGGCAATTGAGAAATAATTCAGCCTTCACCAAGTGTCACCAACATCTTCAGAAAGATAAGGGAAGACTGCCAATGCTGGAAATCTTGATATCAAGATAACATCATCTTGTTATAGTGGCTTTCACATTTTTTTACTGTAACCAGTTGTAAGATGTCTTAGCCTGGGATGTAGTGCATTCGTGCATGACACACACACACACACACACACACACACACACACACACACTCATGCACGTGTGTGCATCAGTTCCATGAAGCAATGCTAAGCCTTCCTACCTGCCACACTTTCTGTGGTAATTCTATTCACTAAGCTATGTGGCTTACAACCCACCAAGTTGATTTTGGAAAAACAACCCATATATCTAGTGAATCCCTCAAGAAATATTAATCTTTTCACCACAAAAAGATAAGCATGGGAATAAATACACTATTTTTATTATTCGATTATACCTTAGTAAAGCTGTGGAGATGGAAAACATTAAAAAGGAAGTTAAATAAATAAACCTTCTAATAGGAAAAATAAATGGGATAAAAGCATCAACTCTCGTTGGCACTTGGCACCACGCCAGGAATTGACATCAGCAGAATTGACGTGTTTAACAATACTTCCATTTTCCAGAGAAGATGTGTCACTTTAAGAGGCATTAGAGAGAAAACTTATAGGACCCTGAAATTCTGCCTACAGGCCAGAAAACCACAGAAACAGAAAATTTAAATGAAAATTTTATGGACTTGCTGGTTTATATCTGAGACTTTCCTTTGATATGAAATTTCATTGGGAAAATTAGATACTGTTGAACATAATTCATCAAAAAGTAAATGTATACTTCATTCATGTAAAGTTTAAACCTGAAAAAGGTAAACAAATGTGTATTTTTAATGTTCCATACATAGTTGGTAGAGCCATAAAGAAAAAGGGAATGATTGACGA
>NW_007242201.1:2249-3161 GCF_000164805.1 Carlito syrichta | reverse complement strand
CGAGACAGGAAGACAGAGAGAGAAACAAAGGAAATGGAGGGAGAGATCTGTAAATAAATATACCTATGTACACTAACATTCTAAAGTTCTGAAAAAGTTTGAATCTGTTTTATGTCTTGCAGTTCTCTTTCTCTGGAAAATTTATGCATATCTTGCAAAAAATTGTATTATTTTAATTACTATAACTAATTACAATGTACTATTTTAATTACAATAACTTTCACATAGGTCAAATTCTACCATCTGTATTTTTCTTCAGCTATGTACTCTTTTATGCCTCTTTAATCTTTCATATGATTTGCAAACTCAACTTGTCTTGTTTTACTAAAATCCACTGTTGGGATTTGTACTGCATTTAAAGCATATAACAATTGAGGAAGAATTTAGATCTTTAAGAAAATTTTTCAATCTTCTTGATTGATTTTAGGTATTTGTAAGAATCCCTTAATAAAATTGTATGGTTTTTCCATTCGATTTGTTTGTTTGTTTTTAAGAAACAGGATCTGGCTCTGTCACCCAGGCTGGAATGCAGTGGAAAAATCAAAACTCACTGCAGTCTAGACCTCCTGTATTGAAACAATCTGTCTGACTGGGTCTCCTAAAAAGTCATTAGATTTTTAGTGTTTGCCATTGTTGCTCTTCCCACAGGCCTTGAGTCTTCTTTTGTCATGTCCTATCCAACTTTCAAATGTCAATATATGCTTATTTTGTTTTTTTGCCTAATGTCTTTTGCTAAAGCTGAAGAACACTAACCTCCCACATACCACAGGCAAAATGCCAGACAATTAACAACCTTGTAGGAAGAGACTTTAACCAAAATCGACAGAAGTTAGTGGAAAAATATCTAAGGTGTTTTGCTTGTAAAAGTTATCAGAAACAACATGTAGTCACCTATGTTATAAACAACAACAA
>NW_007242201.1:0-1617 GCF_000164805.1 Carlito syrichta | reverse complement strand
CTAAACTAGATGGGGATGTATGGGAGGCCAATTACAAAAAACAAAGTGGGAAAGACTGAAGGTCAATGCTGATTTTGGCAATTGAGAAATAATTCAGCCTTCACCAAGTGTCACCAACATCTTCAGAAAGATAAGGGAAGACTGCCAATGCTGGAAATCTTGATATCAAAATAACATCATCTTGTTAGAGTGGCTTTCACATTTTTTTACTGTAACCAGTTGTAAGATGTCTTAGCCTGGGATGTAGCGCATTCATGCATGCGCGCGCGCACACACACACACACACACACACACACACACACTCATGCACGTGTGTGCATCAGTTCCATGAAGCAATGCTAAGCCTTCCTACCTGCCACACTTTCTGTGATAATTCTATTCACTAAGCTATGTGGCTTACAACCCATCAAGTTGATTTTGGAAAAACAACCCATGTATCTAGTGAATCCCTCAAGAAATATTAATCTTTTCACCACAAAAAGATAAGCATGGGAATAAATACACGTATTTTCATTATTCGATTATACCTTAGTAAAGCTGTGGAGGTGGAAAACATTAAAAAGGAAGCTAAATAAATAAACCTTCTAATAGGACAAATAAATGGGATAAGAGCATCAACTCTCATTGGCACTTGGCACCACGCCAGGAATTGACATCAGCAGAATTGATGTGTTTAACAATACTTCCATTTTCCAGAGAAGATGTGTCACTTTAAGAGGCATTAGAGAGAAAACTTATAGGACCCTGAAATTCTGCCTACAGACCAGAAAACCACAGAAACAGAAAATTTAAATGAAAATTTTATGGACTTGCTGGTTTATATCTGTTATGGTTTACTATTTTCTTTTTTCTTAAGTCAAGGTCTCACTCTGTCCCCTTGGCTGGAATGCAACGGCACAGTGACAGATCACCCCAGCATCAACACTTGGGCTCAAGTGATCCTTCCACCTCAGTCTCCCAAGTAGCTAGAACTACAGGCATGTGTCACCATGCTCAGCTAATTTTTTATATTTGTGGAGATGAAGTCTCACTATGTTGCCCATTCTGGTTTTGTACTCCTGGGCTCAAGTGTTTCTCCCATCTGATCCTGGGTTCACATGAAATAAGCTAAATCAGTTAATACATCAAGTTGCTAGCAAAGTAATAATATTAACCACTTCCATTTTGTTTAAAACTTTCATCTTAGTTACCTGCCCGACCTAAGAATCAATGCCTACGTGTGATTACAGTAATGTTCCCATGACCACAGACCCTAGCTTTGTCTCCTTTGGGCAGATTATGCTGAGCGTTGCCTACTGACTGTTATAGAACTCCTTTGCGATAGCTTCCATGTAATTGTATGCTTTGTTAACCAAAATCAAATGTTACACTTTGACATTTGCATAGTTTGTTCTTATATTCTGTTAGTGACCTAACTAAGGTAACTCCATTGTATGATTCTTCTTCCATGTCTCTATGTAACTACTTTAAACTATATCTTAATGGCAGAACTCCAGGGACTTTCTGAACACTGGCTACACCTGCCTGACATGAAAATAATCTAAGTTCACTAACAACCGAAGTTCCCATTTTAGTTGCCAAGTCGTTAGTTAATAGATGCTATGGTCACTAAGTTGC
>NW_007242200.1:0-659 GCF_000164805.1 Carlito syrichta | reverse complement strand
TGTATGTGTTTGTATGGGGGGAGGTAGTGGAGTCTATGATGTTCAGGAGAGTCTTGAATGCCTAGACTGAAGCAATCCTGCAGCCTTGGCCTCCCAAATCACTGGAATTACAGCCAATGTGCCCAGCTGGGCTCCCTATTTAAGCCTTGAAGAAACTGAGGCTCAGAGGAGTCAAGTACTGTGAGTCAGGAGGTCACCTGACTCTACATGGGAAGACTTCACAGACCTCTCTTGATTCAAAGCCTTCCAGGGTCTTTATCCCTTGGTTCCAGTGTTGAAGTTTTACTATTACTTAAGAATCACATCAGAAAAATCAAAATGTGTGAAAGCTATGTTTTTTTGAGGGCTTTTTAAAAAATGACAATCTTTTAAAGAAATGATGCAATTTCACTTAAGTTATTAAGTTTTTTTGAAAGTAGTATTTATTGAGAGAACATATACGCTCCATCAGTGGGAGGGGACCTCAAAAGGTTGCTTGCACTTAAGTATTTTTAAATTATGTAAGTCGCCGGGCTCGGTGGCTCAGCCTGTAATCCCGCGCCTTTGGGAATCTGAGGTGAGTGGATTGCCTGAGCCCGCGGATTCGAGACCTCATCTCTACATAAATCAAAAAATCAGCCGGGCGTGGTAGCGCATGCCTATAATTCCAGCTACTCGGA
>NW_007242199.1:0-769 GCF_000164805.1 Carlito syrichta | reverse complement strand
TCATGGGGGACATTTCCCCAAATAAATCACCCATTTACAGATAGATGACTGATTTAAGAAGCAAAAGACAATGTTGAAGAGGAAGCCTTCAGTGACAGGTGAGTCACGTTCATCTCAGCAAAAAACTCACCAGTTTGTGATCTCATTAAAAGGATGGCTGATTCACAGCAGTAACAATAGCCAGCATCACAGACATTGGCACAACCACTCCAGCTCACACAACACTCCCTGAAAAACTGAACTTGAAAAACGTCCCAAATAATGAGTTACAGAACCATGGCTTCAGAACAGCTACAGACAAGAGGAGAGTTCCCTGTGAGAATGTTAAATATGCGGGATTGAGTGGCTGAAGCATTTCTTCACAAATGTGTGACAGAGGGGGAACACAAATTTCACAGCAGGATGATGAAGACAGAGCATGGTCAGAGTAGGGAATCCCAGAGGGGACCCGGTCCAGTCAAGCAAAAGGGAACCAGCAAAAGATAGAGGCCAGGCAGTAGTTTTAGAAATATTTGAGGGATTTCCTTTCTAGAGGAATTGACTTCCTGAAGGGAGTAATTTTCTACCACAATCTTCTTTCTAGAGGGATTGATTTTCTAGAGGGATTTCCTTTCTAGAGGGATTGAGTCTCCAGAGAACCAAACAACACTTGCTTATCACTCTGAGAGTGTTTTGAGAATGGTAGCCAAAGTTTGAGCAGGAAACCGCCCAACAGAGCTGCAGCAGGGATTTCTTCTCTTCCACCACACAACCCTGGCTCACTACTCTC
>NW_007242198.1:0-887 GCF_000164805.1 Carlito syrichta | reverse complement strand
CTCTTGCTGATCTATGACCTTGGACAAGGGATGCCCTTCGTGCCCCCTTTGCATTGCCTGTGAAGTGGGGTGAGGAGCTTAGCATAGTCAGATAGACACCATTGTTGTGAGGATTAAATATGTGGCATGCTTCTGTGGCACTTCAGCCTGGATAACACAGTGAACCCCTACTCAAAAAAATATATACTTGTAAATGTGGCATGCTTAGAGTGGCACCTGGCAAGACAGCATATACCAGCACTTGCTGTTTTCACTACAGAGAAGATAGATCCGGATTTTACTCTTGTAATGCTCAATCTGGTTCAGCCAAGAATGTGAAGCATCTGACATGTCAGCATGGCTCATTTAGCTCCATATGTTGATGAAATCTCAGCTCCATCTAAAAGCACCCTGAGTAAAAAATATCTCAAGAAGCCTGGGCAGCATGGCAAGACCCTGTCTCTACAAACATCAAAAAATTAGCCAGACATGGTGGCACTCACATATGGGCTGAGGTAGGAGGATAGCCTGAGCCCAGATCAGGCCTGCAGTAGTCGTAATTGTGCATTGCACTCCAGCCTGGGTGGCAGAGGGAGACTTTGACTTAAAAAACAAAAAAACAGAAAACCCTCAATAGAGTGTTTTCTCGGTGTGTGTGTCACTGGGAGAAATAGCTTTCTGGATGTTATCAGATGTTACTTCAAGCATTCTGTGGTCAGGCGAGCATGGCAAATGTAGCTGAACCCTTTTTCTGTAGTTCTCAGACCCCCAGATTTCCTCTGTGCTAGGGGAGCATCTATGCCAAAGTCACAGCATTCAGAGTTCTGCAGCCCAGTATGGCCAAGGAAGTCTTTCTTCTCTGGTATTATTTATTTATTCATGTATTTATTTATTTTTTTAAATTTTTT
>NW_007242197.1:0-8381 GCF_000164805.1 Carlito syrichta | reverse complement strand
AAGTCTCCCTCTGCCACCCAGGCTGGAGTGCAATGGCACAATTACGACTACTGCAGGCCTGATCTGGGCTCAGGGTATCCTCCTACCTCAGCCCATACGTGACTGCCACCATGTCTGGCTAATTTTTTGATGTTTGTAGAGACAGGGTCTTGCCATGCTGCCCAGGCTTCTTGAGATATTTTTTACTCAGGGTGCTTTTAGATGGAGCTGAGATTTCATCAACATATGGAGCTAAATGAACCATGCTGACATGTCAGATGCTTCACATTCTTGGTTGAACCAGATTGAGCACTAAAAGAGTAAAATCCGAATCCTATCTTCTCTGTAGTGAAAACAGCAAGTGCTGGTATATGCTGTCTTGCCAGGTGCCACTCTAAGCATGCCACTTTTACATGTATATATTTTTTTGAATTGGGGTTTCACTGTGTTATCCAGGCTGAAGTGCCACAGAAGCATGCCACATATTTAATCCTCACAACAATGGTGTCTATCTGACTATGCTAAGCTCCTCACCCCACTTCACAGGCAACGCAAAGGGGGCACCAAGGGCATCCCTTGTCCAAGGTCACAGGTCAGCAAGAGCAGAGTGGGCCTTTGAAAGTCCCAGGACGCCCCCAGCACAGCAGGCCTGCTGCCTTGTCATGGCCGTATTGACACATGACACATTCTCATGCACTGCTCATGGAGTACTTTCCTCAGGTGACTGGTGAATCTTGCAGGGCAACCCGCTGCCCACACACAGGCTGCCAGCTGGTCAGATGGGGAAATATTGGCACAGAGGGGACCAAAGCCAGCGCTGCTGGGTTCTGAACACACCTGTGGTCCTGTGGCTTTAGGGTTCTGCAGCTGCTGACCACCTAGGGGTGCTTGTTCCATCTTCTCTGTAAAACTTAAAGCCCTACACCCAAAAGTGTACACTGAAACAAATGTTTACAGGTATGCGGAGCGAGGACCATTTTTAAGTTAAGGATGTTGCTGTCCATCACATTTACTATGAGAAAAAAGTCATTCTCAGAATTTTGATAGGAACATTATTATGGGAAAGTCCACATCTTGCAAATCAGAGCTCATGTGGTCTTTCACAGGAAGAAAATGGATCAGATTATCCAGCATCAAAGTCGGTTCAGAGCTGTGGTGTTATCACTGGGTACCAAGTGCAACCACCGAAAATTTTGGCCAAAAAAAATTTAAAAATTCTCCAATGACTCACATAATTTAAAAATACTTAAGTGCAGGCAACCCCTTGGGGTCCCCTCCCACTGTTGGAGCTTATCTGTTCTCTCAATAAATACTACTTTCAAAAAAAATAATAATAACTTAAGTGCAATGGCATCGATTTCTTTAAAAGATTGTCATTTTTTTAAAAGCCCTCAAAAAAACATGGCTTTCACACATTTTGATTTTTCTGATGTGATTCTTAAGTAATAGTAAAACTTCAACACTGGAACCAAGGGATAAAGACCCTGGAAGGCTTTGAATCAAGACAGGTCTGTGAAGTCTTCCCATGTAGATTCAGGTGACCTCCTGACAGTCCTTGACTCCTCTGAGTCTCAGTTTCTCTAAGGCTTAAATAGGGACCCCAGCTGGGCACATTTGTTGTAATTCCAGTGATTTGGGAGGCCAAGGCTGCAGGATTTGCTTCAGGCCAGGCATTCAAGACTCACCTGAACATCATAGACTCCACTACCTCCCCCCATAGAAACACATACCACTCCCTCCTCCCCCAACTGTCTTCACAAAAAGTAAAAAAAAAAAAGTCAGGCATGGGGTTGACACAGCTCAGGGTTGCCTCAGCCCAGGAGGTCGAGGCTGTGATGAGCCATGATCATGTCACTGCACTCCGGCCTGGGAAACAGAGTGAAGCTCCAACTCAAAAAATAAAAGAAAAGAAGAAAAAACAGCTTTTAAGCTGTTAGCCTAAAACCAGAATGTTTTCATTCTAATTAAATGGAAAATGAAAAACAAACGTGCAGTGGAGAGGATCTGCAAACGTTTAGTGTCAGCAGTGCTCTACTCTCCCCACACCCATCCCCCACCCCCTCTGCCCAGTGGAGCAACAGTCCTTGTAATAAGTGCTTGTGTTGTTCTCCAGGAAGTGGGTGAGTGAGGTGGCTCATGCCTGTAATCCCAGGGCTTTGGAAGACCAGGTAAGAGAATTGCTTGAGCCCAGGAGTGCGAGATCTCATCTCTACAAAAAATAAAAAGCTATCCAGGCATGATAGGTCATGCCTGTAGTCCTATCTACTCAGAAGGCTGAGGCAGAAGAATAACCTGAACCTGGGAGGTTGAGGCTGTGGTGGCTGTGACTGTGCCACTGTACTCCAGCACCAGCAACAAAGTGAGACCTTTGATTAAAAAAATCCCGCATTGATATTGGCTCATGAATTGTAACTAATTAACATACCCCTCCACGCCAGATGTTAATAACAAGGGAAAGGGGGTGGGCTGTATTTGATAGTACTTCCCTTATTTGAAAATAAGTTACCTATTTTTGTTGTTATTTATTTGTAGAGACTAGGTCTCACTAAGTTGCCCAGGCTAGTCTCCAACTCCTGGATTCAGGCAATCCTCCCTCCTCAGGCTCCAAAACTACTGGGTCACAGGCATAAGCCACCGTTTCCAGCCTGGATAGCTTTCCTTTGCTGTACATTATTTTTTCTTGGACTGGATGATTGTCTCTTCTTTATTTGCTTACTTTTCAATATACCTGTTGCTAAGTTTCAAACACTATCTTCTGTTGCTTCCCACACCCTCAGACACAATGGATTCCTGCCCACAATCCCTCTCCTAGCTTCCCCAAGCCTATGTGCTCCCAACCACTCTAAAGACTGCCTCATAGACCTGCTGTAGGAGCCCCTGCTGGGATTTCCCTTTTAGATGTTCCCACGTTGGGACTCCCAGAAGGTGAGACATCCCCTTGCAGGCCCTGCTTTTCCAACAGCACAAACTCTCCTGAGTCGAAGGACATGAAGGTCAATGTCGCTGAGGATATGCATGCCCAAAGGGTCTTTCTTCTACTATCACCATGATAATTTGCAAGGACATTACGTGATCATTCTTATGCTTCACATGTGATGTGACTGTCTCCCGGGAAGCTTTTAGGATCTGTTTTCAACTCTGGTGTTTTCTGGTGCTGGTCTTTCTCCATTCCAGATGATGGCCATTGTCCAGCTGGACATTGCCATGTCTCCATTTTTGGACAATTTATTTTACTATATCTTTGACAAACTACTCCCCTGTAATGTCTCTGGCTTTTTTTTTTCTTTTTTAATTTTTATTTTGAAATTGTGGGGTACAATTCAGGGTTTGGTACACAAATGTTCCTTGTGCAGGTACCCTTATTGATGAGGTTTGTCCCCCCTTCCCGGGCGGACATCGACTACTCACGCAGCTCCTCACTTCCCACCCTCCTCCCCTCAGTTTCCCACCACTTTCAATCCTTTTCCTACAATAATACGGTAGTTGTTCAAGGTCCACTTATGAGTGAGACCCTATGGTACTCAGCTCTTTGTTTCTGTGAGAGATCACTCAGTATTATAAACTCTAATTCCACCCAGGTTGCTGCAAAGTTCATGGTTTTGTTCTTCTTTATGGCTGCATAGTATTCCATTGCATATATGTACCACATTTTTTATCCAGTGCTCTTTTGATGGGCAGCACGGTTGGTTCCATATTCTTGCTATTGTGAAAAATGTTGCGATAAACATACGTGTGCAGGAATCTTTTTCATAGAGTGACCTAAGTTCTTCCGCATATCATTCCCAGTAGGGGATTGTGGGATCATATGGAAGATCAATTTTTAGAACTTTTAGGAATCACCACACTGATTTCCACAGAGGCTGTACTAGTTTAACTCACACCAACAGTGTAGAAGTGTTTCCTTTTTGCCACATCCTCTCCAGTATCTGTTATTTTTTTGAGTTATTGTTGATGACCATTCTGACTGGAGTTAGGTGGTATCTCAGTGTCGTTTTAATTTGTATCTTTGATGACTAGTGAGGCTGAACATTTTTTTCATTTGTCTGTTGGCTGCTCATATGTCTTCTTTTGAGAAGTGTCTGTTCATATCTTTAGCCCACTTTGTAATGGGGCTGTTTGTTTTTTTCTTTTCAGCATGTTTGAGTTTCTTGTAGATCCTTGATGTTAGGCCTTTGTCAGACCTGGAGTTGGCAAATATTTTTCCCAGTCTGTCTCCCTGCTCTTTTGATGGTTTCTTTAGTTTTGCAGAAGCTTGTCAGTTTAATGAGGTCCCACTTGTCTATCTTATCTCTTATGGCATGGGCACTTTGTGTTTTGATCAGGAATTGGTTGCCAATTTCAAGTTCCTTAAGAGTGACTCCTGCATTTTCTAAGGTTCTCACAGTTTGAGGTTTTACATTAAATCTGTGATCCATTGAGTTAATTTTTGTGTATGGGGATAGGTAGGAGTCCTGTTTCAATCTTCTATATGTGGTCAGTCTCTGGCTTATTTTTAAGAGACCTATTGACTGGATAGAGAATTTCTTGAGTTGATTTGTAAGGTAGTTTTTCCTACAGTGTTCCATTCTCTCTCTCTCTCTCTCTCTCTCTCTCTCTCTCTCTCTCTCTCTCTCTCTCTCTCTTCTTTCTTATTTTCCAGATGATTTCCTTGACCCTGCTTTTGGGCCACTCTACACACTTTGTTTAGACAATAATATTTTTTAATTTTCAAGAGGCTGTTCTTACTCTTTGGTTTTTTCTTTTTATCATAGCACTCTGTTCTTGTTTTTTGGATGCACTATTGTCTTATGATTTAAAACTCATTGTAAAGAGTTTCAGTTATGTTCAATATTTACTATTTAAGCAGACAGGTAAAACAGTAAACTACTTTATAAAGCTAGCCATCTAAAATTTTTCAGATAGAAAGCGTTCTTGTTTAAGTTGATAGGCCTTTCTTCAATTTGCTAGAAAACACAAATACAACAATTTTGTGTTTCAAAGTGTCTGTGAAAAGTAACATAGTACCATTGGTTTGACTAAAATTTCTCTTGCTCTCTGTCATTCAAAAATTAGTGGTTACTTTGAATTTAGTCTAAAGTCGAAAATAAATAAAAGTCAGGGTTCTCAGAAATCCAAAAAGAAGAGAGACTGAAGAAATATCGCAATCCTTGAATTTACAAAACAGATGACATAAAATTTGTGGGAGAGAATGTTTGTACCAGCACATCTGATAAAGAATTGGTATCCAAAATAGACAAAAACTTGTACTACTCAACAGTAAAAAAACAAACAACCCAACTAAAAAATGGGCAAAGCACATGACCGACATCTCACAAAAGCAGATAGCAAACAGGCATGTGAAAAGAGGAAATTGAGTGTTATCTAGGAACAGTCAGTTCAGATGACAGTAGAATGCCACTGCACACCTATTGGGGTGGGGAAAACGCAACACAATTGGGCCAGTGAGGAGGTGGAGCAGTAGAAATACATTCACTGCCAGCAAACTCCTGGGCTCAAGCAATTCTCCTGCCATGGCCTCCCAAGCGCCCAACAGGGCAACCACTTTGGAAGACAGTTTGGCAGTGTCTTAGAAGACTAATCATCCTTTTATCATATAACCCAGAGATTACATTCCCTGGTATTTACACAAATATGGTGAAAACTTATGACCCCTCAGACATTGTCACATGATTGTTTATAGCAGTCTTACGCATAGTTGCCAAACTTTTACATGAACCAGATATCCTGCAGTGGGGAATGGATGCATCAGTGGTGGCCATCACACAATGGTCTGTCATTCAGTCATTCAGCACTAAAGAAAGGAGCTATTGGGACATGGAAAAGCATGAAGGAGGTTTCGATACATGTTACTAAGTGCAAGGAGCCAGTCTAAAATAACTGCACATGTGTGATTCCAACTAGAAAATATTCAGGCAAAGGCTTAGTTGTGGAGACAGGAAAAGGTTCAGTGGAGTCCTTGAGGTTGTGAAGGGAAGAGCTGGTGGAGCCAGGATTTTTATTATATTTTTTATTTTGGGGTCCCCAAGTCCCGAGCCATGGATGGCCTGTCAGGAAGGAGACCACACAGCAGGAGGCGAGAGGTGAACCAGAGAGCAAAAGCTTTATATTTACAGCTGCTCCCCATCACTCACATTCCCGCCTGAAACTCATCTCCTGTCAGATCAAGGGTGGCATTAGATTCTCACAGGGGCACGAAACCCTATTGTGAACTCTGCATGTAAGGGATCTAGTTTTCTTGATCCTTATGAGAATCTCATGCCTGCTGATCTGAGGTGGAGCCGAGGCAGTGGTGGTAGCTCTGGGAAGTGTTTGAAAATATAGATTAACATTAGTATTGAGGTATGATTGCACAGAAGCCATAATAAATTATTTGCTTGAAGACTTGTATAAAACTCTATCATTGAGTGCCAAATGAGTTGATTTACTTCAATTGTACACCTGCATCTTATGGCAGGTTTTAAGTCAGAATGTGACACTTATCTTAGTTTGTGCATGTCCTGTCTGCTATTTTATTTACCACTTCAGTCCTCACCTCTCTTATTTAATAGTGAGTTGTGTGATTAATTTATTATATATTACAACTCAAGAGCAAAAATAA
The DNA here is from genome assembly GCF_000164805.1 of Carlito syrichta. Taxonomy (NCBI): domain Eukaryota; kingdom Metazoa; phylum Chordata; class Mammalia; order Primates; family Tarsiidae; genus Carlito; species Carlito syrichta. Next base: position 1,804 of record NW_007242197.1, on the reverse strand, counting down.
AGTGCCCAATAAATGTCATGCACTTGAGTCATCCTGAAACCATCTCCTCCTGGTTTGTGGAAAAATTACCTTCCACAAAACCAGTCCCTGATTCCAAAAATGTTGGCGACTACTGTTCTAAATAATACTATAGGATGGATGCATGTCACTATCCATTTGTGCAAAAACCAAGTGTGTGTTATGATCGAGTAAGCGAGAAGAAGTTACGCCAGTAAGTTGAGTATAATTAATTATAAATTTATTAAATGCTTGAGTCAAGAGTAGGCAAATACTAGAAAAACTCCTGGCAAATTGGTGCAGTTTGTGACAAGCTTTTATAGGTAAAATTTGCAGCAGTGGCTATATAGCAACTTAGTGACCATAGCATCTATTAACTAACGACTTAGCAACTAAAATGGGAAATTTGATTGTTAGTGAGCTTTGATTAATTTCATGTCAGGTAGGTATAGACAGTGTTCAGAAAGTCCCTGGAGTTCTGCCACTAAGATATACTTTAAGGTAGTTACATAGAGACAGGGAAGAAGAATCATACAATGGAGTTACCTTGGTTAGGTCACTAACAGAATATAAGAACAAACTATGAAAATATCAAAGCGTAACATTTGATTTCAGTTAACAAAGCATACAATTACATGGAAGCTATGGCAAAGGAGTTCTATAACAGTCAGTAGGCAATGCTCAGCATAATCTTCCCAAAGGAGACAAAGCTAGGGCCTGTGGTCATGGGAACATTACTGTAATCACACATAGGCATTGATTCTTAGGTCGGGCCAGTAACTAAGATGAAAGTTTTAAACAAAATGGAGTTGGTTAATATTATTACTTTGCTAGCAACTTGATTTGTTAACTGATTTCGCTTATTTCATGTGAACCTAGGATCAGATGTGAGAAACACTTGAGCCCAGGAGTTCAAGACCAGCATGGGCAACATAGTGAGACCTCATCTTCACGAATATAAAAAAATTAGCTGGGCATGCTGACACATGTCTGTAGTTCTAGCTGCTTGGGAGACTGAGGTGAAAGGATCACTTGAGCCCAAGTGTTTATGCTGGGGCGAGCTGTCATTGTGCCATTGCATTCCAGCCAAGGGGACAGAGTGAGACCTTGACTTAAGAAAAAAGAAAATAGTGAACCCTAATACAAAATTGACTGTGGGTGACACTGACGTGACAATGTGGATTCACTGACTTAACAGTGTGTCATTCTGACAGAGGTGCTGTCATGGGGAGAGGTGTATATGGGGTGGGGAACTGTATAGCAACTCACTGTACTTGATGCCTAGTTTTGCTGTGAACTTAAAACTGCTCTTGAAATCCAAGTCTATGTGACTGAAACAAAGTGGTCAATTTTTAGTCCAACATTTCAGACCTAATGCATTTAAATCTACATTTACCGCTCACAGCAGTCCCTGGGTGGATCACATTCTCACTTTGCTGCTCAGAACATTTCTGAAACTCCTATTTCAAAATTGTCTTTACTATAGATTAATAGCCCCAGTCTTCTCCCACTGCATTAAAAAAAAAAGATAATATGTGGCCATTTTAGAAAACAAAGACACTGCAGAAAGGGACAAGAAAAAAGGAAACATTTTGGTGGTCACATTCTTATTTTATTGTTTTATTTTATTTTTTTACAGACAATATCTTGCTATGTTCCCCAGGCTGGCCTCAATCTCCTGGGCCCAATAATCCTTCTGCCTCGAACTTCCCAGTACCTGAGACTATATTCTTTAAGTTTTCTTACAAAGTAGGACTCTAATGTGGTCTGGTAACTTTTTTTCTGTCTCTCTCTCATAAGAGATATG
>NW_007242196.1:0-984 GCF_000164805.1 Carlito syrichta | reverse complement strand
CCTGCGGAGGAGGAGAAGGAGAACTTTCCTGGATGCAGAGTGAACTCGAAGATGAAGGTCTATGCAGGCCGCAGGCCGCAGGAGCCGCCCCTGGGCCAGTCTGGCATCCCTGAGGGCAGGGACAGCCTGCATGCCGACCCCTGTCTGATTCGGGATTCGGCTCTGGCGGCCTACACGCCTGACCAGCTCCTGCGCCTGGAGCGGCACCGCCCCGCCCTGGCTGGGGCCACCGGCAGCTTGTGGGAACAGCACTGTCGCCGAGACTTCAGGGGACACTCGCCGCAGGAGCATGAGTCCTGGCGCGACATGTACCTGCGCCTCCAGGAGGAGCGGGAGGAGAGGCTGCGGACGGTGATCACCAAAATCAGGTCTGCCCAGGAGGCTCGGCCCAGAGGCCGGCAGGTCCAGATGCTCTGCTTCAACTCTGATGCCAGGCCGGGGCTGGGCCTGGGCCCCACGTGGGGCAGCCAGGCAGCCTCCAGCCGCGGTGGTTGTTTCAAGGCCACCCCTGAACAGCAGGCCCCTGCGGGTCCGGACACCACCAAGGCTCACCTGGTCCCAGTGGCCAGAAATGGGAAACCGACTGCTGCAAAGAAAAGGGCTCCCTTGATGGCCAAGGCACTCAGAGACTTCAAGAACAGATGGTCCCGACGGTAACCTGGGGACTGGACTTGGAGCTGGAGTCTGGGGTGAGAGGAGGACAAGTTCGGAGCTGGCAGGGCCCGAGACTTCCAAGGAGCCAGATCACTGGCTTTGGAGAACTCTAGAGGCTGCATCCTGCAGTGCTCCAGGGCTGCCTCTGAGGCCCTGCCCTGCCCTGCCCTCAGGCTGCCCCACCTAGGGGACACTTGAGAATTCAGAAGGGGTGGGTCTCACTCTCACCAAAAACTTTAAGACCAATGACACTTGTGTTGTTCACAAAGAATTATCTCATTGCGTTCACATGTACGATCACTCATTGCAGATGGATTCATCAACAAAGTG
>NW_007242195.1:0-888 GCF_000164805.1 Carlito syrichta | reverse complement strand
AAAAATCAGCAAGGAGATCCAGAACCTCAATGTGACTTTGGACCAAATGGACTTAATTGATACTACAGAACACTACATCCAAAGACCACAGAATACACATTCGACTCATCACCACATGGAACATATTCTAAGATCGACCACATACTCGGCCATAAATCAAGCATAAGCAAATTTAAAAGGACCAAAATTCTACCAAACACCTCTCGGACCACAGTGGAATAAAAATAAACATTGACACCAACAAAGTCCCCCCAAAACCCACAAAGACATGGACACTAAACAGCATGATGCTAAACAACTCCTGGGTCACTGACGAAATCAAAACAGGGATCAAAAGATACCTGGAAACAAATGAAAATGAAGAAACATCTTACCAGAATCTCTGGGATACCCTGAAAGCTGTAGTAAGAGGGGAATTTATATCCCTACAAACACACATGAAGAAAATGGAAGGAACAGAAATTCACAACCTAACAAGCCACCTAAAGAAGCTGGAAAAGCAAGACCACAAAAACCCTAATTTCAGCAGAAGAATCCAGATCACCAAAATAAAAGCCCAAATCCAGGACATAGAAGACAAAAAGATAATACAAAAAATCAATGAAACAAAAAGCTGGTTCTTCGAAAGGGTAAACAAGATTGATGGTTCCCTAGCTAGACTGACCAAGAAAAAACAAGAAAAAAACCCAAACAAGCATAATCAGAAACACAAAAGATGAAGTCACATCTGACCCTGAAGAAATACAAAATATCATTAGAGACTACTACGTACACTTGTTTGGAAACAAACTTGAAAACCAGAAGGAAATGGAGGACTTTCTGACATCACACAACCTACCTAGGTTGGAACAAGAAGAAATTGAGACCCTAAATAGACCAATAACAATC
>NW_007242194.1:0-689 GCF_000164805.1 Carlito syrichta | reverse complement strand
AGTAGCCAGAACTACAGGCACACGCTACCATGCCCGGCTGATTTTTTAATTTATTGTGGAGATGAGGTCTTGCCAAGTTGCCCAGATGGGTCTCGAACCCTCAGGCTCAGGCAATCCACTCACCTCAGCTTCCCACAGCACAGGATTACAGGCTGAGCCACTGAGCCTGGCTTGGATTTTCTTATATACAAAAATTCCCCAGAATAAGAACCAATTCAGATATTCACATGCTTACCTTCTGTCAACTGGTGTTCCCAACCAGCCTCTGAATGTGACTCTCATTACAACTTCATTTTGTTTTTCTCCCTTTGCCTTCAGTTACCATAAGTTCTGATTTTTAAAACTCCATGACAATAGCAAGAACCTGGGGCCAACCATGCTGTCCACCAAAAGAGGACTGGATTTTAAAAATGTGGTACATATACATGACGGAATACTACGCAGCCATAAAAAGAACAAAATCATGAGTTTCACAGCAACCTGGATGGAACTAGAGTCTATAATACTCAGTGATCTTTCATGGCAACAAAGATCTGAGTATCACATGTTCTCACTCATAAGTGGACCTTGTACATCTATTGTAATACTATAAGAAAAGGATTGACAGTGGTGGGAATCTGTGAGGGGGACAGGGAGGGCAAGGGTGGTGGGATTAATGGTAGTCAATATCTGTCTGGGGATGAGGGGGG
>NW_007242193.1:0-983 GCF_000164805.1 Carlito syrichta | reverse complement strand
CGTGTCTGCTCTCCCAGGCGTCTGGGAGAGATCCATACTCTTCTTTTGGTTTTTCTTCATTTCTGTAGATTTTTCTCCCTTTACCCCTTTCCCTCCCCCTCTTCAATTCTGTTTTTGAGGGAAGGTGGGGTTGCTTTTATTTCTCTTCTGCAATGACCTGTTCTTCCTTATGAGGGTCTTCTGGTTTTGTTCACTTTTCCCTCTGCTTTACAGTCTGTCTATTCAGCAGTTTGCAGTCTTGGTCCGTTCAGAGAATCTCACCAGTTCACCTATGCCGTCGCCATCTTGCCCCGTCTCTATATAACATTGCTTTATGCATTGGTTTGGTTAATTGTTTTTTTTTTCTATCCTTTCTTGTGATCTGAACTCCATGAGAGCAGAGATAAAGTCTCAGATTATTTATCTTCTCTGTGCAGCATGGCACAAAGCAAGCATTCAGTAAATGCTTTTTTGATGAATAAAGGTGTATATGAGGTATAAAGTGACAGGTTTTGCTAAATCATTACTTAATGGATTCCAAGTGACACTTATAATGTTACCCCTACCAGGACCAAAGAGGGTCAGGAGGTGGCTTATGGACAAGAAGGTGAGATAAACTAACTATATCTGCTTTGTGATCACCAGCTTGCACTCTCTTCAGAAGGCTTTGATTTAAATGACTAGAAGTCATCATGTTTAGTGTGCTGATGTTCTCATTAATTATTACAAGTCACTTGACACAGTGAAAGGCAGATTTTAGAACTCTGACATTAGTTCAAACTTTGACTTCATTGATCAGCCCTCCTGGTTCAATTTTGATTTATTTTTATTTTAGCTTATCTTGTATTGTATAGACATATTTGGGGATCCCCCAAACCCAGAATTTATTTATTTAAAAAGCGTGTATTTATTCTTACATGCTTAAACTTCATAGTCAGCTTCAAAGTACTCTTTGTTTGATGCAATACACCTAGCAAGACAACTTTTCACTGCTCAAAATGGTT
>NW_007242192.1:0-765 GCF_000164805.1 Carlito syrichta | reverse complement strand
TCAAAAACCGTTTTGAGCAGTGAAAAAGTGTCTTGCTAGGTGTATTGCATCAAACAAAGAGTACTTTGAAGCTGACTATGAAGTTTAAGCATGTAAGAATAAATACACACTTTTTAAATAAATAAATTCTGGGTTTGGGGGATCCCCAAATATGTCTATACAATATAAGATAAACTAAAATAAAAATAAATCAAAATTGAACCAGGAGGGCTGATCAATGAAGTCAAAGTTTGAACTAATGTCAGAGTTCTAAAATCTGCCTTTCACTGTGTCAAGTGACTTGTAATAATTAATGAGAACATCAACACACTTAACATTATGACTTCTAGTCATTTAAATCAAAGCCTTCTGAAGAGAGTGCAAGCTGGTGATCACAAAGCAGATATAGTTAGTTTATCTCACCTTCTTGTCCATAAGCCACCTCCTGACCCTTTGGTCCTGGTAGGGGTAACATTATAAGTGTCACTTGGAATCCATTAAGTAATGATTTAGCAAAACCTGTCACTTTATACCTCATATACACCTTTATTCATCAAAAAAGCATTTACTGAATGCTTGCTTTGTGCCATGCTGCACAGAGAAGATAAATAATCTGAGACTTTATCTCTGCTCTCATGGAGTTCAGATCACAAGAAAGGATAGAAAAACAAAACAATTAACCAAACCAATGCATAAAGCAATGTTATATTATGGTAAGCACTATCAAGAGCTTAATTCATACAACCCAACTTCTAATAAACCTTTAATTATGCATCAAGTCCTGTG
>NW_007242191.1:0-771 GCF_000164805.1 Carlito syrichta | reverse complement strand
TCATGTGTGTTGTAGGGATATAAATTTCCCTCTTATTACAGCTTTAAGCCATCCCAGAGATTTGGTAAGATGTTTCTTTATTTTCATTTGTTTCAGGTATCTTTTGATCTCTATTTTGATGTCATCATTGACCCAGGAGTTATTTAACATCATGCTGTTTAGTGTCCATGTCTTTGTGGGTTTTTGTCGGTGACCAGCACTGACCAAGGGTGGGTTAAGACCAGCACCAAAGAATCTGGACAGCGAGAAGAATCTACTCGGTGGCAGTTCTTCTGGGAACAGTCTGATCAGGACTGGAGCCGATTTTATTCAAACCTTTTCCAACTTATTTACCATTTTCTGTACCCTCCAGCAGTGTGATAATCACTTACTGGGGGTGTAGAAGTTCCGTGCTTTACAAACTATGCATCACAAGACCAACACGAGATCTGCAATTTCCAAGCAAACAATTCGAATTCCATGATGACTGCCATGCTTACATTAAGGTCACAGGTGCACAATTTCAATACAAATTGTTCAAAGTGTTTTCCATAATGTTCAATGAATCATTCATATTATACTCTTTGCTCTATACCCTGATTTATACAAAAAACTTTCCTGAGTTAACTCTAGGTTCAATCCAAGTTCACTGATTCCCAATATTTTTAACAGTATTATCAATTTAATACTATACTATAATCTATAAGTTTAGTTAAATGACTTAACTGTCAATTATACTATTATCCTATTACGATTTAACATAATGCCTTATAACTCAGGTAAAACTTATTC
>NW_007242190.1:0-770 GCF_000164805.1 Carlito syrichta | reverse complement strand
AGCTGTTTCCCTAGGGCTAAGATTAGAAACTAATTACCATGATAGTTTGTCACCCTGCCCCTAGCCAGGCAGAACGTTTTCTTTGTTTTTGTTAATTACCGAAACTCTGTCTGCTTCAGCCCATGGCTGCCATCTTGGCAGCCCTGCATTTCCTTGTTCAAGAGTGTGACAGCTACTGTTTGATTTTTAGACTAGACTTGTTAGGATAAAATATATACATAAACACTCATAGCTGCGTAAATTTATGCTTGCTGTTTTGTTTCCTTTTGCTACATTATTCAAGTGTAATAGTTACTATACGATTTATGAAAGAATTAATGATGAGGTATTAGCTTAATAGGATATAGCATAGTATTAAAGTCCAATAACTAGATCATATAAAAATTAAAGTTTAGACATATGAAACATATTAATTATAGTAAAGTTTTGTAGTTTAAGAATAAGTTTTACCTGAGTTATAAGGCATTATGTTAAATCGTAATAGGATAATAGTATAACTGACAGTTAAGTCATTTAACTAAACTTATAGATTATAGCATAGTATTAAATTGATAATACTGTTAAAAATATTGGGAATCAGTGAACTTGGATTGAACCTAGAGTTAACTCAGGAAAGTTTTTTGTATTAATCAGGGTATAGAGCAAAGAGTATAATATGAATGATTCATTGAACATTATGGAAAACACTTTGAACAATTTGTATTGAAATTGTGCACCTGTGACCTTAATGTAAGCAAGGCAGTCATCATGGAATTCGAATTGTTTGCTGG
>NW_007242189.1:0-848 GCF_000164805.1 Carlito syrichta | reverse complement strand
CAAACCCTGCAGGCTAGGAGAGCTTGGAGCCCTATCTTCAAAGTCCTAAAGGATAAACAATTTCAACCAAGAATAACCTACCCAGCCAAGCTAAGCTTCATCAGTGAGGGAGAATTAAAATCTTTCCCAGATATCCAATCCCTAAGAAATTATGCAGCCACAAAACCATCTCTACATGAAACACTTAAGAAAGTACTAAACACAGAAGAAAAGGAAAAAAGAACAACGTTCTTCACAAGAGTACAGGGAAAAGAATAAAATATACACGAACCAACCCCAAAACCAAAAGAAAGATAAAAAAAAAAGAAAAAAGAAAAAACCAAGTGGAAGAACAACAACTCAATAAGAACTCCATGATAGGGATGAACTCTCACATTTCAATAATTAGTCTGAATGTGAATGGACTAAACGCACCACTGAAAAGACATAGAATGGCAAAATGGATAAAATATCATAAGGTAACAATCTATTACCTTCAAGAGACTCACCTCACTAGAAAGGGCATACACAGACTCAAAGGAAGAGGATGGGAAACAAACTTTAAGGCGAATGGAATACAAAAGAAAGGAGGAATAGCGATCTTAATTTCAGACATAATACCCTTCAAGCTATTAAAAATCAAAAAAGATACAGAAGGCCACTACATAATGATAAAAGGCTCAATCCATCAACAAGAAATATCTATCGTAAACATACATGCACCCAACAAAGGTGCGCCAACTTTCATAAAGCAACTTCTTAGAAAACTAAAGAAAAATATTGACTCTACCACTATCATAACTGGGGACTTTAATACCTCACTCACAAACCGAGAGAGATCATCAGGACAAAAAATTAGCAAGGAGATG
>NW_007242188.1:0-809 GCF_000164805.1 Carlito syrichta | reverse complement strand
TAATAGATGTCTTCTACCAAAAAAAGAGAAGAAAAGAAAAGAAAAGTGTCTTCCCAGGGTGCCCTTTCAAGTTTATAGGAAGGGAGAAAAAAATATTTAAATGGTTACGAATCAGACATTAACTGAATGGATAGAGATACAATAGGACAGAGACTCTAGCTATATAGGATATTGGACCCTGGAAGATGGGGGAAAGAAAAAATGGTGATTATTAATCACAACAGTGAGGCAAAACCTAAGATGATTCTTGTGCATTATCCTTCTCTACTCCAGAGCCTTATTGCCACAGAGCATAGCCCCTAACTATTCACATTTTCTCCCACTGGGTACTCACTTACCAAGTGACTCATTTCCAAGGTGTTCCACTATGTTTCTTTTGAAAAAATATCCAGAGAATGAGAGCTGAATATAAATCTCCCTTAACCAGTATTTTTAGTCACTTCTATAAATTTTAATGACTCATCTTGACTTCTTGTTCAAGGGATGCTAAACAAGTAAGCAAATAAACACATCATCTCAGATATATACTGCCACAAACATTCAGAGAAATCATCATAATGAATTGTTGTATTGTCTGTGGGAGGCTGTCCGTGAGCTCTATCCTCTCCTTCTGCTCTGTGTTTCATGATACCACAATCTGACTTCTTTAAATCTGATGAAAAGAGGAAGACTGGTATCAGAGAGACTTGTATAGAGGTTTTATTGTCTGAAATGCAAGGTTCTGATGCCTTGAGATTTTGGTCTCCTGTCAGACTTCAACTGTCAGGCCTTTAACACTCAGCTGTTACCAGGGGAATTCCTCTTAGGCT
>NW_007242187.1:0-7289 GCF_000164805.1 Carlito syrichta | reverse complement strand
GAAAACAACATTTTAAAAAAGAAGAAAGAAAAAAGGAGAAGAAAAACTGAGGTGTAAAAGAGGGAGGAGAGATAATTATACAGTGTTTCTAAAGTGGTAAAAAGGGAAAGACTGGAGGCCATTGAAAGAAACATTTATGCTTAAAATGTAGGCTCAATATCTCTTCTAAGAGGGATAAATGGAGAATTTTCAAAATAAGCAAATGTTTTAAAGTAGAAAGGAAAGAAACGATAGGGGATACTTTGCTGTTGTCCTCAGTAATTTAAAAGTGTCAGTTGATCTGAACTTCCTGAAGATAGGTAGATAAATGGGTAAATAGATGCTAGAAAAGTAGATAATAGATAAAAAGATGATAGATACGTGACAGATGGAAAGATAGATGATGATAGATACATAGCTATGTAGCCATAGATGCAGACATGGCTGGCTACATGGTAAGCAATCAGGGAAAACTATAGTAAGAATCAATTAAATTCCAATGGCTATGCAAGCACTTTAATTTTAGGAAAGTATATGACATTTACCCTCAGAAATTAAGATAATTCAGTTAAGTGGTTTCATTCTGCCTATTCAAGATAGATTTATCACCTTTAGCACCTTGTTATAAAGCCGGGTTTTTTTAAAATCTAGGTTAAAAGACATCCAACAACTAATGACAATGTGTCCATTCATTACTATTGACCCAATTAGGTTTTTTTTTTCTAATGCATATTCATTCATCTTATGTAATGGAATTTTAACCAAACTTTACAATTTAATCATATAATTTTCCCTTTAAAATATCCAGTTAAATCAAGTGGCATGCTCTTTTCTTGCTTTTTGTAAAAATGTTTTTCTTTCATGTACCTTTCTCATTATCCATGAAAGTACTACCATAAAGCCCTTTGAAATCCACCGGAAGAGCGCTTCACACCGACACGAGCACAGTGTGTCTCCCTCTCCGTGTCCGTGTGTCAACTTCTCTTCTACGTATGAACCGTTCAGCACCATCACAAGGCTTGCTCTCACTTTCTCTTTCTCTTTTCTACTTGGCTCATTCTGTAGTATAAATATTTGAAAAAAGTAAAATTGGCATTACGGAAAGTGGTTCCCTAGTCCAAGCAAAGATACCAAATATACAGTGTCCTTTGTAGTCTTGGTTAACCCTGTTGTTGCATGATGGTTGGGAAAATGTGGAGGGAAAGAAAAGCTATGCTCAGGACCACAATGAGATGCAAATGTTCCCTTTGTAAAAGAAGACAGACTTACTGTGTAATTTTCTTTGTTTTAATGTTCATTGGCGCTGTTATATTGGTAGTTAGGCCTAACAGGCCACTGCCAGTTGAAAATAGAATAGCCAACATCCTTGTACATAGCCAGTGGTCAAAGTACCTTAGTGGTCCAGGTAAAGCAGGACACCATATATTGGGAAATGTCCATCTGTAGTGACTTTGCTCTACACAAAAACACATAATCACAAAAGAGCAGATATGAAAGTATGCCTTAAAAGGATTTCGTTGCAGGGGCCGTTGCCCTTTTCAGGCACATGCAGCTGGATCAATCCTACTCCTTGTCCGAAAGAGCTTGTGCAGGATTATTTATCTCATGACTGCTATGCTGGAATCTATGGTTCCAGCACAATGTTGCCTTCAGTCGTCCTGTGCAGTCACAGTGCCAGATAAATGGGGGAGTTGGGATTTGAGACTCTCCATGGGCTCTGACAACTCCAAGCTGCACAAATAGAAAGCCTAGGACGGGGTGGGGGGGAATGGAGAAGCCAGTAATAAAAACTCAGAAGGTCCAAAATCATAGTGAACTCAGAGAGAGGGCAGAGCAGGACTAGAGGTGGAAGAGAAAGAGCTTAAAGGCTTCTGTGAGCCTCTGAGCAAGCCTAAGAGGAGTTCCCCCAGTAACAGCTGAGTGTTAAAGGCCTGACAGTTGAAGTCTGACAGGAGACCAAAATCTCAAGCATCAGAACCTTGCATGTCAGACAATAAAACCTCTATACAAGTCTCTCTGATACCAGTCTTCCTCTTTTCATCAGATTTAAAGAAGTCAGATTGTGGTATCATGAAACACAGAGCAGAAGGAGAGGATAGAGCTCACGGACAGCCTCCCACAGATAATACAACAATTCATTATGATGATTTCTCTGAATGTTTGTGGCAGTATATATCTGAGATGATGTGTTTATTTGCTTACTTGTTTAGCGTCCATTGAACAAGAAGTCAAGATGAGTCATTAAAATATATAGAAGTGACTAAAAATACTGGCTAAGGGAGATTAATATTGAGCTCTCATTCTCTGGATATTTTTTCAAAAGAAACAGAGTGGAGAACACCTTGGAAATGAGTCACTTGGTAAGTGAGTACCCAGTGGGAGAAAATGTGAAGAGTTAGGGGCTATGCTCTGTGGTAATAAGGCTCTGGAGTAGAGAAGGATAATGCACAAGAATCATCTTAGGTTTTGCCTCACTGTTGTGATTAATAATCACCTTTTGTTCTTTCCCACTATCTTCCAGGGTCCAATATCCTATATAGCTAGAGCCTCTGTCCTATTGTATCTCTATCCATTCTCTGTGGATGTGTGTCTTTCAGTTAATGTCTGCTTCATAGCCATTTAAATAAATTTTTTTCTTCCTTCCTATAAACTTGAAGGGGCACCCAGGGAAGACTCTTTTCTTTTCTTTTCTTTTTTGAGTAGAAGACATCTATTAAGGGTTCAGAGTGGTTGGGAAGGCAGAGTTGTGGCCCACACAGAGCAGATGGCCCATCTGTGTGAAGACACAGGCCCAGAAAACACCAAGAGAAGTGCAATTGTGTCAGGTGGGAGGCAGGGTATTCGGCTTCAGAATTCTAGATCCAGTTGTCAGTGAGCTCAGCCTTGTTCATTCATTTGTGTCTGTCTGTGGGTGAGCCAATTCCATAAAGTGATATGCCACTCCAAACTGTCCCTTTCCCTCCCCTATGCAACATTTTAAGCCGTAATATGCATGCACTTTATGAAGAGGCCTAATTTCCAGTCTAGCCTTCCACTATAATTTTCCAATAATTTCTACATATTCGAAATGGTATTCATTTTTCATTCATTCAGAAAACATTTCTTGAATGCCAACTATGCTGCAAGTACTTCTGTAGAAGTTGAGAACATAGCAATGAGCAAAACAGTCAAAATAAGGAAAGGTGAAAATTATCTTTAGCAGTAACTTCTTTAATACTCTCCTTCAATTTCTGATTGAACCTGAATCTGGGTTGCCACTAGAGGACATTACTTGTTTTCTGTAACTCACTGGGATAGGCTGAAATTCACTGTTTCTCACAGGGAACGTTTCCTCCACTTCATAATTCCTGGAACCTGGGAAAATCACTTTTCATGGTGTAATGAGACACCTGGCTCCATTTTTTGATGTTTGATTTCTGACAGCTTCTCGGTCTCACTCCTTGATACCCCCTTATGCCCTGCAGCTGGATAAGCTGGTAAGAAAGACTAGGTGCTCCTTCTCTTGGCACTAGCAGGACAGTCAAGCCACACAAGCCCCTTCCCACATGTGGAGACTTTCATCCCACCCCCCAACCACAAGAAAAACTCAGGCCACACTTCCAGTCTCCTTTCCTTGCTTTATGGGGCTATGCTGGATCTGTGAGTGAGACCTACCTGCTCTCCCCAGAAACACTTTTCATATCCTTTGTGTGTGATGTTATCTATATCAACATTCAATTAAAATTTAGGGCTTCATACACCTTTGTGGATGACCATAACATAAGGCAAAAAAAAAAAAATCTTTGCAGTGTAATTAAGTTTAGATCTTGAAATGGCAATGTTATTCTGGATGATCAAGATGCACCCTAAATACAATCATATGTATCCTATTAAGAAAGAGACAGAGGGAGATTTTACTGCACACAGAGTAGAAAGTGATATGAAGACAGAGTAGAAGGAGATTTGAAGATCCTGGCCTTGAAGACTAGTGATGCAGCCAAAAACCAAGGAATGCGGCAGCCACTAGAAGCTAAAAGAGACAAGAAATCATTTCCCTGTGGAACCACCCATGGGGAAAAGGTGGGTTGATTTTAGGCCAGCCCCACCAATTTCAGATTTCCGGCTTCAATAATTGTGAGAGAATGCATTTTAGTGGTTTTCAGTTACAATTTGTGGTAATTGGTTACAGCAACTGTGGAAAACTAAAACTACTACCCTCTCAACAAACAGTTTTTTCCTCTACTACCCTACAAACTACTGGGCCACCTCAAGACTATTTGCCCTGGCTTGTTCTTGCTAAAAAGCTCCAGTTCCTTCAGAACTTGTGACATAAGACTAAACCTTCTGTCACACTCCTTAGTCACTTACCATCTCTTAATGGTGGATTGCCTTAGCATCTGGAATGCTGTTTTTCTCACCATCACTATTCTTGGTGATTTTTCTACCCATGGAGACAATCTGTCATAGTCTATTCAGACTACTATCACAAAATACCATAGACTACATTGCTTATAAACAACAAAGTTGTATTTCTCACAGTTCTGAAAGCTGGAAAGTCCCATATCAAGATGTCAGCAGATTTGGTGTCCAGTGAGGGCACATTTCCTAGTTGGCTTCCCATTGCACCATCACATTGTGGAAAGTAGCCTCTGGGACTGCTTTTATATGGACATTAATGTCATCCATGAGGACTCTACCCTCATGACCTAACCACTTTCCAAAAGGCTCAACCTCCTAATACCATTGCCTCGGGGATTTGGATTAACATATGAATTTAAAGAAAGGATGGGACAGAAACACTCAGATCACAATTCTGTCAGTACCCAAGACCCCTGGTTCTCCGCTCTGTACTCCACTAATCTAGCCTTCCACTTTGTCTCCCATGATCATATGCTAGATTTATTTGCATATCCAGACTCACTCCATCCCCTCTATAATCTTAATATGAAGAGTCCCACTCCCACTCTCTGAAGACAGCTTTTTTTTTTACCATCTGCTTCCTTTTTGGAGTCTCCTCATTCTAGTTATTTTGAATCCACAAAACCTACCGTCTACTTATCCTACTTCTTATACTTTCAGTTCTTTCACTTCCCAGCTTAAATCTCACATCTACATATATATATATTCACTCCCTTCTGGTGACCCTCAGTTCCTTTTGTCCTTTTTTCTATGTCACACATGCCTAGCAAAACCAACAATGATTAAATGTGTTCTATGCCTAATTCTCATCAACACCCAACGAGTTGGGAGTGAATAGAGAAAAATATTAAACATGGTGACTGGTCTCACAGTAAATATAAGAGAACAAATGTCAAGCAGGCACTTTGTACTGCCCCAAAATATGACATTCATAGAGTCAATTTGCTCTCCCTCCTGCCTAAGTGACTTTCACACATGCCCTCCTCAGATCTCCAATGTGCATGCTCCATGGCTCTTTTCCTAATAATGACATTGAATCTTACTTTGCCGAGAAATATGAAAGCAATTAGAAGAGAACATATATACATTTCTACTACCAACTAAACCAATTCAATGGCATTTGGTTTGAATACTTTGCCTCTCTTTCTGTTCAAATAAATGGACTACTTATGTTTTTTCTAAGGCCAAGCTGGCCTCTTCTCAAGTGGATTTCATTCTCTCTCACCAACTCATTCAATAATTTTCTCATGTGGTTCACCTCTTTCTCTCCCAGATAACACATTTTGTCATCTTTAAGAGATCATTTCTATACACAATTAAACATGCTGTCATGTTACTCAGTATAAACAAAAACTTCTCTTTTGACAGAAAACAGCAATTCTCCATTTCTTGTTTCTTGCTATAAATGGTTTCCTCAAAATATATTCTATGCTTGCTGCCTCTGCTTGCTTTTCTTAGCCCATCTTACACTCTCCAATAACGCTTCCATCCAACATTCCATAGAAACCACTTTCTTCAACGTTACCACTGACCTCCACTGCTAAAATCAATGATTCATCTGAGGTCATCATGTCTTTTAACCTCTCATCAGTGATTAGAACAATTGGTCATTCCCTTCTTCTTGAAATCTCTTCTTTACCTGATAATGCTAGGTAGATTTTTCTCAAACCTCTCCTCCCCTTTTCATTTACATGACTTGTTTCTAGTCTGGCTAGATTCTTTTTCTTATCCCAATTTCCCAATTTGTATAGCATCCAGAGCTCATCAATCTCCTTTTCATTTTCTCCAACTGCACTTTCTCCTGGATGCCATTCACAGCCTATAAGTCATCTATCCACTGATGGCACCTGAGTGAATACCTACAGCCCAATATTTGCCCAGTTAAATATCTCCAACTGCCCACTGCAAAATGTATATGTGGATGCTAAATAGTCAAACCAGATTTAACATGTCTAAAATAATTTTCCATCTGCCCCCTTACCTGACCTTGCAGTCCATTCCTTCCACATCTTTTTCATCCAAGAAACTGTCATAACCATTCACCTAGAATTTCAAGTAAAAATCTTTCACAACCCATATCCTTTTTTTTTAGTAAAAATTGCTGGTTCTTGCTTCAAAATATATTAGGACTCTTGCCAAACTTCACCACCGCCATTGCTTCCACCCTTATCCAAAGCACTCACATTCTGGTGCCCATGGAAGTGCCTGACCAGCTCTCCCTTCAAGAGAACCTGCTGCAAGGAACAAGCAATTGACAGCCCTCACCGGCCACACTTTGATGTCTACTCAACTATTCTCCCCTACCTATCCAGTCAATGACTGGGCACAGTGGTGGGGGAGAAAGAACGAAGACAGGGCCATTCCTGCCTGACAGGGGGCTCTTTCAGGTAGCAGCTTTTCATAGAAGACTCCCACAGGTCTTGCCAATACCTTCGAGCCCTATGCTGTCCTTGGAGGTCATGAGACCTCGCCTCTTCTTCCCAAAGTATCCCATCTGCATCACTGTCTGAAGGTTGTCCCTGTGTTTTCACTCCCTTTAACTTCACAGAAGTATCGATATAACTTGCACATCTAACCCCGCTTGACATTTGCTTCTCAGACACAAACATGTTTCCCCACACTTGATCCTCATAATTCTTCCTTCTTCTACTCTTGACTTTCAATAGCAGTAAGAAGTAACTTTTAAACTAGAAGTCAGAACAGCAACCTCTTATTACTCTTATAACCAAATCTAGACATGACTCTAAAATGTTAAAACTATGACAACCTCTGCAAATTTTTCTTCTACGCCTTCATTCTTGCTGCATTGGTCTCCTTACTTTTACTTGAATTCTAGTGGCATAGACTCACCATTGCACATTTTTCTTCTTGCCAGGGTCAAGAATGTGTTCCCAGATGTCCATGTCCTTTTT
>NW_007242186.1:0-904 GCF_000164805.1 Carlito syrichta | reverse complement strand
AATTGACTCTACGAATGTCATATTTTGGGGCAATACAAAGTGCCTGCTTGACATTTGTTCTCTTATATTTACTGTGAGACCAGTCACCATGTTTAATATTTTTCTCTATTCACTCCCAACTCCTTGGGTGTTGATAAGAATTAGGCATAGGCCACATTTAATCATTGTTGGTTTTGCTAGGCATGTGTGACATAGAAAAAGGGACAAAAGGTATTGAGGGTCACCAGAAGGGAGTGAATATATATATATATATAGATGTAGATGTGAGATTTAAGCTGGGAAGTGAAAGAACTGAAAGTATAAGAAGTAGGATAAGTAGACGGTAGGTTTTGTGGATTCAAAATAACTAGAATGGGGAGACTCCAAAAAGGAAGCAGATGGTAAAAAAAAAAAAAAAAGCTGTCTTCAGAGAGTGGGAGTGGGACTCTTCATATTAAGATTATAGAGGGGATGGAGTGAGTCTGGATATGCAAATAAATCTTGCATATGATCATGGGAGACAAAGTGGAAGGCTAGATTAGTGGAGTACAGAGCAGAGAACCAGGGGTCTTGGGTACTGGCAGAATCGTGATCTGAGTGTTTCTGTCCCATCCTTTCTTTAAATTCATATGTTAATCCAAATCCCCGAGGCAATGGTATTAGGAGGTAGAGCCTTTTGGAAAGTGGTTAGGTCATGAGGGTAGAGTCCTCATGGATGACATTAATGTCCATATAAAAGCAGTCCCAGAGGCTACTTTCCACAATGTGATGGTACAATGAGAAGCCAACTAGGAAATGTGCCCTCACTGGACACCAAATCTGCTGACATCTGGATCTGGGACTTTCCAGCTTTCAGAACTGTGAGAAATACAATTTTGTGTTTATAAGCCACGTAGTCTATGGTACTTTGTGATAGCAGTCTGAA
>NW_007242185.1:4044-10738 GCF_000164805.1 Carlito syrichta | reverse complement strand
AAGCACAAAAGAGTCAGGGCGATATTATATTGTATTTTTTACATGATCACTGCAAGGCTTAGATGTGCTCAGATCCAGTAGCATCCACACCCAAGGGGCAGGACCAATTCAGAACTCAAAGGGCAAACTTGGTCCTTAGCTTGGTGCTCATCCCCCTTGTTGGAAACTTCCGTACAGCTGGATTAGGAAGTATCTGCACTCGGCTTAATCCACCTCTGGGGCTTAGTGTGAGCCCAAGCAGCACCTGCCTCAATGGACAGATGCCCATTGTACAGACAGGGGGACTAGAAGGAGAAATAATCACAGGATTAGCAGTAGTTGTCTGTAAATGGCAGGATAATTCAGTATTTTCAAATCTTTTTTTCACTGTCTTTATAACAAAGGATCAGTGAAGAAATATGATAGAATATTTTGCCTGGAATTGAATCCAGTCTCCCAATAAAGGTTGCTTTTGTTAAGTACAAAATCATCTAGAAGAGATGACATGTGAAGTAGCAACCTATGTGGATCCTAGGGTGGGAATAATCTTGGAAAGTATCAAGAAAGTAGTGGCAATGTAGGTCAGCTTCATAAATGGCAGGGCAAGTCCTAAGACTCTCATGAAACACAGCCTTTACTCTAGTGTGTGCCCTTTTTAAGATTGACTGTTTTACATTGCTGAGGTGGCCTTTACCTAGAAGACCAAAGGCTCTGTTTCTCATTGCTGTCCCTCTCTTCTCCTTTACCTTACTTTCTCGTCCTTTGTCCACAACAAGCAACGCTCCCTGATTGCTTCAGAAGCAACACCACCAAGGTACTAACAGTCACTCTGTGTCCTCCTAGTTCTCTCTGAAGACTCTTTGGAGAAGCTTCCTGGTGACAAGGCAGTGGAGGAGGCCACATCAAATGCCAAGGTCAGGTCGCCCGTCTTTGTCTAAAAAGGAAATACTGCTGTCTTGTTTTCTTTATTTCCAGTAGAAATAACATGTGAAAATCTTAATGTGGATATTCAGATGGATTCGTACATTTTCCTTGATGGAAGGAATTTTGAGGGAGGGTCTGTTACCCACTATGACCTGATGCAAAACATCATTAAAAATGACAAGATCCAGCTGGGTGCGGTGACTCAATCCTGTAATCCCAGCACTTTAGGAGACTCAGGCAAAGAGGATTGCCTGAGCCCAGGGGTCCGAGACCAGCTTGGGCAACTTGTTGTGACCTCATCTCTACAGTAAATCAAAAATTAGCCAGGTGTGGTAGTGTATGCCTGTAGTTTTGGTTACTTCAAAGGCTGAGGCAGAAGGATCGCCTGACCCCAGTGGTTTGATGCTGGGGTGGCTTTGACTGACTCAACAACAACAACAACAACAACAACAACAAAGACAGCATCAGCTGGAGACCGTTGGGTGGCAAGGTTTTATCTCAGGAGCTTTTTTCTTTCCTTAGAAAAACAATTTTGTAATTGCCACTCAAGCTGGACTTGAGATAGAGCCTCCATGAAGCTAGTATCTTAGCATGAGTCCGTTAGCTCTGTACTTGCAATTGGGTTTCCTTTCTTGATCACTGTTTCTCATCTGCAAACAGGACACAGTGGGATTTGTCGCTTATAGTAATTTCTTTTATTTAATCACAGGTGGCCTCGAGAGTCTATAAAAATGGTATGTTTTCTGGAATCACTCAAGTGCTTAGTTAATGAATAATCTGGATATTGAGGAATGTGTCATTATCTTGGTGTCCTTCCTGTGGAGAGGCACCCTAATTCTAGTTTCCTGGTGTGAATGATGGTAGAAATTGCTTTTCCAGATGAAGAATGAAGGGCATTTTGTATAAGCGCTGGAAGAAACCGTGTTCCCTTTAGAGGATGGAGGGTTGTGTACATGGGGCCGAGTGTGTGTGTGTGAACCTATGTGGTGTGATTCTGAATGTGTGTGTCTCTGCATGCTTGTGTTTTTTTCCCTATATATATATTCACCTAGTTACCAGTGTGGACATTGTTAATAAAAAGCCTCATCACTATCGCTGCTTGACTATGGACAGTTAGGATAATTAATCGATTCAAAAGCTTAAATTGTATGCAGTTCATTGCATGCCAATTATACTTGAATTAATCTGGGAAATAAATCCCTTAAACACTTAGGAATTTATTCTAGGGTTCTAATATATGTTGGTTCTAAAAGGAAAAGTCTTTTCAGAATTTCTGTTAGTGGGCCAGTAACAGCTTCACTTACTAGTATATCTCACCAGTTATAGGCCTTTTTTATTTGCTTGAGTAGCCATGATACTTCCCTCCTTCACAAGCCTTTTTTAAGGATGGCCTCAGAATTAATCATCTACAACCCATCTTCAGCATAGAGTGCTGGGCATGGCCCCTTCCTTTGCAGTAAGACCCTGGTACAGCCACAGGATATACCCAGTTCTGGTAGGAAATTGAGAAAGGAGGAGCCTGCAGGCGGACAGGGGTGGAAATCACTCCAACCTTCTGCATTGGAGTCCAATACTTACCTTCCTAAGAATAAGAAATGCCTTGTTCATGGGGAAACGTAGTCTCCCAACACTTACCCTGATGTGGTTTCTGTGTGCTCTGCTCAGGAAACACTCTAAAATGAAGAGTAAAATAATAAGTTGGCTTATGGAACTCATTGTCATGGTGAGCCCTCTGCTTTCTTCCTAGGAGCATGAAGGACAGGCCAGGCATTGCAAGGTTTGGGAAGATAAAGATGTGGGACAGTAGATTATCTGTAATGCCTTATTGAATCCACCCTTTTGAAACAAGCTCTTATTTTCTTCTGAAAAACCTTTGCACACACCACAAAAGGAAAAATCAAGAAAGTTTTTAAATCAATATGAATATAACATGAGCCCAATTATGGTTTGAATTTTCTGTCAGGGCATTCCTTCTATGGGAATACATTGTATTTCAATAGAGTTTCATTGCCCTGTAGCTATCTGTGTTTTCCCTTCAATACCAAACCACAAGACTTCTTACTTTTAAAATGTTACTTGTTTACCCCAGAAACTTTTCTCTCAAGGAATTATTGTCCTAGACATTGTGAATCTCTAGATCATAATTTTCCAAAGGTGCTAAAGGGACTCTTGCTCTGTGTCCTTAAAGGTAAATATTAGTGTTAACTTATACTGAGGCTCCAAGAATTCATGGACTGCTTCACAGGGGCACTCCATACGAGGGATCAGGGGAGAGCCTTGGCCCGTACCCGAAGAGGAAAATAATTTTAGGGGAAGAAAGAAGACGCAGGGTATTCAAGTTATAGCCCAGGGATCATCCTAGGGTTGAAAATCAGGAGAATCATTTCAACATGATAATCTGGGCCTGGTCCAGATATAAGGCCTCTTCTGAGTAGGAATTGGCAGGCTGTGGACTTCATGACTATCACGAGCTCCTCTGGGTGTCTCCCTAACAGCCTGAGGAAAGGATCTTTTATCCTCTCCCATGTCCTTTCCATCTGCCTGTGTGATGATGGCAGTGACAGCAACAGACATTGGTGAGCAGTGGAGAACAGGAGTCAGGTCCTCACTTCTCTGTTCAGACCAGACAAGATGTGAATCAGCAGGAATGAACTTCAGGGTCAGGCCAGACACAAATAAGTCCCCAAGTGTGATCTTTCTGTGTCCAGCATGAGATCTAGTTTTCATTTTTCACTTGTTTCTGGAAGTAGTCCTTGTGTAGACATAGTTGGCCAAGACTTGTCTAGCCCAGAAACAGGTTTCAACCGAAGGAAGTCTCTCAGCACCGCACAAGGGCAGCTGCCACAGACTCTAGTTGCAAGGTTGATGAGACTGGGCAGAGGCTGCAGAGTGAGTTAAGTAAAGGGATGAGGAATGTCCCAGAGTCTAAGTTGTTCCTGCTGCTTTCTTTCTTGGTGTAGAGGACGCCAGTTTGAGAGTCTCTTTGAAAGGTCTTGGAATTGTCAGTCCCAGACTCTACCTGTGTCCTCCAACTCCCAGATAGAGGAATCTTGGCCATGGTTAATCACTTGGGTCACTGTGTCCTCTTTCATTTTCATCATAAAGTTCAGGTCTGGGCAATCCATTTAGGCTTCCATTCATGTCGAATGAAAGACCCTAAGTTGGGATCTAGCTGAGGTGTGAAAAGAGCCCCCCTCAGCTTGTCTATCCTGTTGGGCCCCATGCTAATCCAGATTTCTGCCCAAAGTCTGATCCTGGGTCAGGAGAGATGATGGTAGGCTTCTGAATACAGAGAGGTGTCCTCTCTCCTCTGCTCTTGCTGTTCTGATCCTGTCTATACAGGGTTGCAGAGCCATGCTTTTCCCCTCTGTGTACAAGTGCTCACCCTTCCAGGATCTCTCTGGACCTGGATGAAGTCCTCCCTGCTGTAATATCCCCAGGTCTCACAGAGTGTCTGGCCTTGTCCATGTTCCCAGGAAGCACCCATAAATGATCAATCATATTACAGCAGCCAACTACTCTGCAAGGAAATACTAAGGGAGGGGAGTCATGTCTTCCACATCTTTGTCTGTCTAGAGTTGTGCCATGGTACTCAGCAGCATATGTACCTGTGCAAATTAAAATACATCAAATAAAAAATTCAGAACCTCATTGTACTAGCCACATTTAAAGCGTCCAATAGTTATATATTTAGGAAGTAGAGAGAATTTCTACCTCAGAGAATACTCTTGGGCATCTGCTCTGAGCCTGGCACAGAGTCTGTTTCTTGAACTAATCTAACACAAAAACATGTGCATCACAGTTGGAATTTTAGGTTAATAAGATTGGGATTCAGAGCTATAATGATCTCATGGAAACAAGGAAATGCGAAGATGGAAAGGATCCTCTCACTTGACAGTTTGTCAATGTGAGAAATACCTTGTTGAAGATGTCAGACTCTGTAGAGCCTAAAGAATGTCTAATGAACACAGAAAAAGAGCAGGGCAGTCTTGTGAAATTCAGTGTGACCTCAACTAGAGTAAGAGGGATGGCTGAGACAGTCTAGAAGAACATTCTCGCTCGTGCTTGTGTCTCTAAAGATTGGATTGTCCACCGAAGATATGACTCCAGCAGTGACAAGGAAGACACTTAAGGTAGGGAACAAACCTTGACGGACCCAGGGAGAGAGGGTTCCCAGGTAGAGTTGCCTCACTTCTGCTGCTTTGGATACTGAGATGGGGGTAGGTATCCG
This sequence comes from Carlito syrichta, assembly GCF_000164805.1. Taxonomy (NCBI): domain Eukaryota; kingdom Metazoa; phylum Chordata; class Mammalia; order Primates; family Tarsiidae; genus Carlito; species Carlito syrichta. Next base: position 5,604 of record NW_007242185.1, on the reverse strand, counting down.
AAGGTAAAAGAAAATGTGTGTTATTTTTCTTATTTAATGACCTAAGAATAAGAGCCATTGTGTCTGTTAGTTTTGAGCATACAGTTTGTAACCTCTTTACTTACTTTGCTGGTTGATGACACCTTTTGTATAAGACATGTTTTTTCCATTTCTGCCTCTGTCAGACATCAAGGAGTTCGGCTTTCATTGGTTAACTCCTCTTGGGAATTATGCAAAAGAGGTTTGGGTTTGGGTTTTGGTTGTTGACTCACAATAGAAGGAATCTGGCAGGACTCAACTTCTTCATATTTAAACCTGGAGTCAAAGTGATTCTCTACCATAGGACAAAGCACAGCCTCAGGCTCCTGACAGGTGCTTCCTGGGTTTGAGTTGATTGTTGAATTCATCAGTTGGTCAGTTAATTGATTAGGGAGGGTGGCAGTTAATCCTCGATCCTTCCATGTTAACCTATTAGAGAAAAATGTGATGAGGGAGAGAAGTAGAAAAGGGTACTTCATGTCATGCACAGAAGGTCACGGAGACAGTTGTTGCCTCTTAGAGAAACAGGATGCCACTGGCCTCCCTTCTTGGTTACAGTCAATAAAATGTGGATGGGAAAAGGACCCTGGAGACTCAAGGCCCATTCGTCATCTCAGAAATGAATTGATGAGGTCCGAGACAGAACTGTAGAGATGAGGAAGACCTGACTTCTGAGGAAGAGTCAGGAGTAGCAGGCCCCAAGTTGTCACCTCACCTCTAATTTCTTTCCCGAGACCACCTTATCACCGTCATTGCCCATGTCCATGCAGAAGCCTCCTTTTCAGACTCCGAGCCTGAGGATGACATAAATGTGCATGCAATTTATTTCTTACCTGTGTCTCTTTTTCAGTTATGTTTCCTTTTCATCAATTCCTTCTTCTAGCTCTTCCCATCCCTTCCTTCCCTCTTGTCATGACTCTTATTCTGAAGTAACTGGTTCCATCTAGGCAGTTGAAGTCCTTGAGTCTTCACTGTTGATAAATTCTCTCTCTAGCCCCCTGCTCCTCACTTTCTTGGCATTTCCCTTGTTTCTGACTCCCTGGGTGCACCATTGAATCCTGCTAAGCAGACTCTAATGTTCCAGTCAGAGAACTGGGCTGGGGAGAGGAAGAACTGTCCTCACCCTGGTGGAGGGACCCCCAAGTAAAGTGTGGGTCTGCTATAAGCACCCCCCACCATGTTTCCTGTACATAAGGGCTTTGGATATGCACGATTGTTCTCTTCCTTCCAGACATCACTAAGTCCTCTTGTCCTCCAACCAGGAGAAGACACGGAGGCTATAAAAGATAGAGAAGAACAGGAAGAGTAAATGTGAGTATGGGGCAGGTAGTATAATGGAGGGAAGGCAAGTGGGTTCACGTATTCCCCCTTACTTACCTAACTTTCCTGTTGGTCCATCAGCAAACCCAGCAAGTCTGAATAGAGCACTGGAGTGGCTGCCACTGGATGTGACCACACATGTGGCTATAAGAGGGTGCTAAAATCAATGGAGGTTAAGTGAAGGATGTCATGTGAACATCCTCCCAGGGAACAGATACACGT
>NW_007242185.1:1780-3546 GCF_000164805.1 Carlito syrichta | reverse complement strand
AAATATCCAAAATCAAGACCTGCACCCAACAACACCCTCTGGATCTCCTTCTTCCTAAGCTACTGAGTGTAACTCTTATGTTCTAGTTTAGTCTTTTTTAGTTGGGACTATTTTAAATAGTAGAACTCAGTTTGTATCCCTTGATTTCTAGTTTCTTTTACTCATTCAGTCGCTAAGTGTAATTGTAGTTCATAATTGTGGCTGAGTGTAACTGTAGTTCATTCATTGTCACACTACACAACATTTTGTTGTCATCATATGTAATCACTTATCTACTCTACCGGCATTTTTCATGAACATTTTAATATATTCTTCTGGAGCACATGGGCATGCATTATTTCACTTTTATTACTAGGGGTGTATATGTTTTTTCTCCATCTTTTTTTTAGATTGGAAATATATTTATTGAAAAAGTAAATTAGAGAGGGAGAAAGAGGAAATTCTCATCCCCAAGGTAGGGAAGGGGGTCAAAGCTAACAAAACATTGTGGCCATAGTTCAAAGAACACATAGCCTGGCCAGTGCATCACAAAGCAATGGCTACTCTCCATCTTTTAAAATTTAATAAATCAGGTAGGAATGTTGGAAGAGATTTTTAGAAAAATTAGGTCTTGGCTGTATCAAAAATGATGATAATAATACATGCCATTTTATCTGAATATGATAAAAGTGAAAGGTTTGAAAGTATTTTTTGTATGTTTCAATTGTGTTGTAATGTATGTATTGATTTATTGGAATAAAAAGGTGCTATATTGACAGCATAACATATTTCTTTGTTTCATTTTGTTTTGTTTTAGTTGGAGTCTCTTTGTGTTACCCAGGCAAGAGTGCAATGGCATGTTTATGGCCCCTGCAGCCTCGACCTGCTGGACTAAGGTGAGCCTTCTGTCTTGACCTTCTGAATAATTGGAACTGCAATAGTGTGCCACCATGCCCAGCTTGTTTTGTTTGTTTGTTTGTTTGTTTGTTTGTTTTAGTAGAGAGAAGGTCTCATCAAGTTGCCCAACTGATCTCAAACCCAAGGGCTCAGATAATCCTTTTGCCTCTACCTCCCAAAGGGCTGGGATTACAGTTATGAGCCACAGAACCCAGGTAGCATGATCTTTCTTTAACAGCCTTTTGGTTGAGCAAAATGGAAGCGGGAGTTTTGCTGTTCTCTCCTTTACCTGGAATTCCATTTTTCCATGGTTTGCATATTGAATGAGGCAGACTGGGTACATGGGCCTCAAGGTGAGGACACTCTCAGAAGTACATTTTACTGGGAAGGCCAATCTTGGAGGGTACTACCAACTTTACAGCAAATAAAGTGTCTGGAGAAACTGACCCTCTGCTTATAAGCTTGTGCTCTGTGGTGACAGTAATGATTATTTTAGCAAATTAGACACTTGGGAAATACAAGGCTTCATCTGGCCCTCATCCTAGCTCTGTACAGATGCCGTGAGAGAAGGAGAACAGTATGATATATATGTTTTGAATGTACAGGACTGAAATTCATGAAGCCAAATGTATAGTAGTTCCACATTAGGAATATAATCCTGGACCTATATTTTTAAAAATTATTAATAATAAATTATGTTTTTTCTGTCATTGATTGTCTGTTTACTTCTTGTGTTATTTATATGTCTATGCAGGGAAGATACTTTATAAATATATGCTACTTTGGGTGGCAGGAAGCAGTAGGGCAGAAATAAAAGGAAAATAAGCAGAGGGTGGGGGCTTGATACAGATGCTCAGTGAGTCCTCGTGAGGACATAGCATTTGAGAGCC
>NW_007242185.1:0-1609 GCF_000164805.1 Carlito syrichta | reverse complement strand
CACAATTAATTACTGAAAGGTTTCACAGGCTTTGGAAAGCTTTCCTAGGATACTAGTGCCTCAGTCTCTTGCCTCAATGCTTTGTCCCCCTCTTCACCAAGCCACCAACTGTGTTTCAGGAGAACACACAGAAGCACTTACCTTTTATAGACAGTCAAGTAAATTCTATTGTTTTTATTGTTAACAGAAAATAATACTGGCTAGTGTGGGTAGGAAGGTGAATGAGTCATCTTCTATGTGATTTCAAAACTTCAAACAGGTTTTTACAGTTTATCAGTATTTTAAGCAACCATTCCTAGAGGGGAGCTGTGGAGAGAGAGTGACTGTTTTCAGGCCTCAGACTCCCGAGGGATGCTGTCACCCACAGGCCATTCCGAAGGGGCTCAGTCATTGTCCCCTACTGCCCCAGGATGGAGGCCTCTCACCCCACATCTGGATAAGGGATGCCACTGGTGTGGGGGGCCCCCCTGGTAGTCATGCATGCCCACAACTCAGACTGAGTTCATGAAACCACCTTTTAGAATAACCTCTGTGGGCACAGATGAGGAGCAAGGATGATCCTCCAGCCGACTCACAAGGCCCTGTCATGGTGGCTCTTCCAGGATAGGCTCTTCCCTATCCTGGATCTGGCATTATGGCCAGGCTTTAACTGAAGGCAGGGAAACTGCAGAGGTCAGGGTCTGAGTTCAGCTTGGGATAGAACAGAGCTGAAAACACATTCCTGGGTCACCCTGGGACCTTTGGCTAGTGACCTTCCTATGGACCTGACATATCTTACGTGTTGCGTGGGCATGTTCATACCCCTACCCCCAGGAAGTTGCCGTGAAGATGACAGAGATGACTGTCCATGTGGTAGGCACAGAGTAGCTGCCCAGTGAATGCTCAGGGGTGAGTGTTGGGAACCAAGGGAGGTCACTGCCGCCGACCCGGGACCGAATATCCTCTAGCCACAGGAGGGAAGGAAGAGGCCACACTCACCAGAAAGTAATCAGTCAGAGGTGCTGATATGCGCCTCTCACCAAGAAAATCGTCCTGTTCACCGAGCCACTGGAATAGCACGGTGTGTCTCCCAACTCCTCCACACACGCACTGGCAGTTGGTCTCCAGGCACTGTGACATCACAGGGTGATGGATCGCATCACAAGAGAGCACTGCCCAATCAGCAGGGCCTAGAGCCAATGACCTCTGACCCCTGCACTTTACACATGTGTGCAGATCAGGTTTGTGCCCATGAATATTCAAGTGTATGTGGCTGAACCCGTGTGTGTGTTTGTGTGTGTGTGTGTGTGTGTGCACGCGCGTGCCAAGTTTCAGACTGGGCCTGGCTTCCTTCCTCGTATGTTTCCAGGTCCTTGTAACTGTCACACAAATGGCCCGTAGCTGGTAGAAGTACATTCAAGATGCTCCCTTATCTGTGCCCTCATTTGGGGGCGATATATACAGTGACCCTAAAGACAGAAATATAAACATGGGTAGCTGCCAGGCAAGCAGATTCTGCACTGACACGTCACAGACCCAGGGCATATATACCATAGGGAACGGGTATGTGATTCAGGAAGCCAAGGACAGGCAACCGTGCAGAACAGGCAAGAACAGGAAGAGCTTCATA
>NW_007242184.1:0-720 GCF_000164805.1 Carlito syrichta | reverse complement strand
GTCACACAAATGGCCCGTAGCTGGTAGAAGTACATTCAAGATGCTCCCTTATCTGTGCCCTCATTTGGGGGCGATATATACAGTGACCCTAAAGACAGAAATATAAACATGGGTAGCTGCCAGGCAAGCAGATTCTGCACTGACACGTCACAGACCCAGGGCATATATACCATAGGGAACGGGTATGTGATTCAGGAAGCCAAGGACAGGCAACCGTGCAGAACAGGCAAGAACAGGAAGAGCTTCATAGCCTATAAGTTGTGGAAGTTGCCAAATATCGTTGATCCCAAAGCAGAAGTCTGCTTTCTGAGACTAGAGGTGTACATATGAGAGAAATCGGAGGCCAGCGTGCAACTGGTGCTCAAGAGAAGTCAAATGGTTGATTAACTTCCAAGATGGAGTCACTGTTGTCTGCACACATCTGATGAGAGCACAGAGCTAATTCTGACGGGGGTGAAGTGAGGCTACAGCTGAGGCTCCATTCAGCTAGCCAGTTCCCCTTAGATGGCAAGTTGGAACCTGCAGCTGAGTCCCAGCTAGTCGATGTTGCCCGACAGTGGTACTACTGCTGGGTTGTAATTCTTCACGTTGTAATGTTTTCTTTTTTCCTTTTTTGTCAGTGATGGTCTTGGTCATCTGCTTGTTAATGAACTACCAGCGTGTGAACTTTCCTCCTACTCCACCTCGTAAATGGTGCCGGGTTTCAGCCCTGGTATCCCT
>NW_007242183.1:0-5009 GCF_000164805.1 Carlito syrichta | reverse complement strand
GGCTTCCAGTTGTCCTCAAGGGTCCTATCCCTCCAGGGTCCCCCTGCACCCTGTCTCACCAGAGCATTCTTCGGTCCACAGATGTCGCAGAGAATATTCGCCGGCATCCCCTGGCAGGTGCGGGGCCAGGCCTGGTCCCTCCTCCTCAACCTTGAGGAAGTCAAGGCAGACAACGCTGGACTGTACCAGGTACAGCCCTTCCACACCATCCCGCTGCAAGACAGTCCGGGCTGGCTGTGTCAGAAGCCTGGCTCTCCAGCCAAAGGGGTCTCCATCCCAGGGCGGGGTGCATCCCGAATCCTGAACACAGGCAACGATGGGGTTCCCGAACATGGAACGGACTCTGTGACGATCCCGGCCTTCGCAAGCAAGCCAGAGATGGAGATATCTGCAGGGGAAAACATCCCATCTGGGCAGAAGCACTTTGTGAGGCCTGCTGTGCGTGCCCGTGAATCTCGTGTGTTTCTGAGGCTGCTTCCTCCTCTTGTCCTTGGCCTACAGATGCTGAAGGAGCAGGGCAGGAGGACCTCACCACACACCGAGAAGATTCGCCTGGCTGTGAGCCACAATCTAACCGATCCTCTGGAGTACTATGTCATGTAAGGGCTGTCGGAGACTAGAGGGTACCCGGGGAGATTGTGGAGTCCTGAAACGTGGGCTCCAAAGGGGTATGGGGAGGTCCCAGAGCAGAGCCAAGTCCCCCACAAGACGGGTGTTAGAGTGAGCAGAGGCTCTGCAGGACGAGGAAGACGAAGCACAAGGGACTGAGCACCTACACACTTCTGAGCCCCGGGCCAGGCTGGGGCTGCTGAGGCCAGAACGCAGGGGGCTCTCGAGGGGACACCCAGCAGCCCGCAACATCACGCCGCATGCTGGAAAGTGTTCTCAAGGACCAGCCACAACCCAGGGCAGGGACCCACAGAGGGGCACCCGGATCATGAGCTCAGGTCCTTCCCAGGTATCACTGACGCAACACCCGCCCCAAGCTGGGGAGCAAGGACAGGGGGCCGCGGGAGCTCTCCTCCTTGGCTGCGGTGAATTCAAAATGGCAACCACCGTGGAGGACGGTGGAGCCACTGAGCACAGGGCCAAAAGCCCTCCAACTTCTCAAAGCCATACTGTCTCGCATATTCACCCGCTGATCTCAACACTGATGTCCACATACAGCCTGCGAGGCACACTTGCTCCTGGATTGTTCACCCCTAAAACCTGGAGGCCACTGCTGTGCCCTTTCACACGGGCAAGATTAAAGAAGGAACTGAGCACTCTCACGACACAGGACATTCCCTGAGAAAGGGGACCAAGACTTGGATGCCGCGGGGACGTGCCTGGCTGTGGGACAAGCTTGGCTGAGACAAGATCCGAAAGTTGACCTCCGTACAACTCAAGATCCAGGCACATTCTACTCAGCGACAACCCATAGGCACCCTCAACGATTCTGGACTGCCAGGGCCTCAAGGAGCTGGGAGAGGGTGGCTACAAAAAGGACACCCTGGAGACTTCAACAGCAAAGAAGCTGCTTCTTGAGGTGCTAGCAAGTGGACAGAGAACTTCACCAATGGGTTCCAAAACACACAACATCACGTACAAAGGCTAGACCGTCCTGAGTACAAATTCTATTTTTAAAAACGACCAACTGAACAATATCACACCAGAGATATTTCCATTTCGCTGCCTGAAGATTTTACCAGATCATATTCTAAAACGCACATGTCCCAAAGGGGTCGCTGCTCATGGAGTAGGTCCTCTTCACCTAACATGCGACTCCCTGTCCAGGTTTGGGAGAAAAAAACAAATGAACATCGTCCGTAGGAAACCCCCAAAAGCCTCCTCTCTTTCCTAGGAAGCAAGAACTGACCTCCGTGCTGGTGGCCTATTCTGTCTACAACCCAGTGAGTACTGCGGGCCATGACACCTTAGACACATTCCCATGTTGTCAGGGGTGGGAGCTTTGTGGTCTATGGTGGCTTTTAGCCCCATTCACTGTGAGTGACCCAGCAGGATGGCCTAGGCAGGGTCTAGCTCACTGCCATCACGATGTCACCTTAGGGGAGGGGTCGCTCGTTCAACACTGACATAGCAACGGGTTGAGGTCTGACCTCACCCGCCCACACATCTCAGAGGGAGACCTGACACCTGCCGCAAATACCGTGAGCCTGGAGGGCTTGCACGGGGCCTCTCTCGGCAGAATTTTGACCCGATGGTGAAGTGCCTGATACACAATGTCTCTGTCATCCGGTCTGTCATCGAGTGAGACCGGAGCATCAGGAAGCTATATTCTTCACCAGAACCTTGATAGGGGTCCGTGTGCACTTCACCCCAAGCCTCTGACGGCATGGGAGATGGGGAGAGGCTCACGAGGGTCGTGCCCCTGCACGGGCCCAAAGTTTTGGCCCCCTCTCAGCAGGGAGAGCTTCTGCTCGGAATCCACAGAGGGGCAGCTGCCCCCACAGGCGCTAGACCTACAAATTCTCCCCTGCCCGGCATACCCCATGTGCTGCCTGGGGGCCCCGGGTGTGGCAGTCAGTGCCTGCGGCTGACCCTCAGTGGGGTCAAATCCATTTGTACAGTCCTGAGCCTGACACGGTGCCCTCCTTTGCCTGACACCCGGGGGCCTCAACCGTCCTCACCCCTGCCCCCACTGGCATCACCAGCTTGGACGCTGCAGGAGTCTCTCCAGACTCCTTGGAGAGTGACACGGGTCTGACCCACTCAGTCATGATGCAATGTCAGGTGAGGGGTGCCCAGGCTGAACGCCCAATTTTTTCGGTGTATGACAGGCCTACCCAATGACCTCTGACCTCTGAGCAGACCTCTGCCGTTCCCGGGGCCCTCATTCTCATGATATGACATTAGACCTCCCAGGGAGTCTCCTAGGTGGCCTCAGCCCTCCCAGGTGATACCTCACGTGGCGTGGCTTTTGCAGGAGGTCGGCTACTGTGGGGGCATGAGCCACGTAACGGCCATGCTCCTGATGCACTTGAGAGAGGAAGATGCCTTTTGGGCACTGGTGCGGCTCATGGCGGATGACAAGTACGCCATGCACGGTACGTGCACAGCCCTCCATGGGGTACCTAGCCATCAGGCCAAGGGATGGCCAGACGGTCTGGGCTCTCCTGACTCTTAGGCAAGGCCTTGCTGTCCCCAACTGATTTGACACCTCCAGGACCTGCCCTGCCGAGGCGATCTCAGGAGTGTGAGCTGGATGGGGTCCCCTCCCTCCCAGAGTCACATGCCTGTCATCATGCCATTGGCCAAGGGGACTGCAGCCTCTCTGAGGATGCCCTGTGTCCCGTACCTATCGACTGAGACATCTGCCTGCCGGCTGGCCTCCCTTCCAGGCACCCTCCAATCCCTAGCCCTAACCAACTCCAGAGGTGGCGTCTCCCCCATCCCTTGTCACCCGGCCTGACTCCATCTCCGGGAGGCATCTAGGAAGCCCACTGCTCCCATCTCCCTCACCCCGCCAGTCCCCCGTGCTGGAGCCCCCCTTCGTGGCCTCGTGCAGGCCTGTCCTTTGGAAACAAATGACAAACACCAACAGGCTCTGCTTCCCGATTGGCTGCGGGGTTGCCCCTTTTCCCAAGATTAAGGCCACATGCTAGGCGCGCTGGATGAGGGTGTGGGAAGGCTTGCCGTCTGGGGGACACTGCCACTGCCCTGCTCTTCTGGGTGCCAGCCTCACGTTCCAAGAGCAGGCTCTGACAATGCCTTGGGTGCTGGGGGCTTCTCAGGATTTTACGCAGCAGGCTATCCCAGCGTCCTGAGGCTTCAAGAACACCAGGAGCACATTTTGAGGAAAGCCTTCCCTGACCTCATGACCCACTTGGTGAGTGGACAGTCTCCTCAGCTCTTCTCCAGAGGACCCTGTTCCCAAGGGTCAGTGAGAGGCAAGGCCCAAGCTCCAGGTCGATATGGTGAGAGGCCGAGTGCAGGCTTAGTCTGACGGTGTACAATGTGGGTTTCTCCGGGCAAAGAGAGTATGGTTTCCTCGGGGTTCACTGGAGGGGACAGTGGCCCTGGGACACGGCCGAGCTCCAGCTGTGCACAGCTAAAGGAAGTGTGCCAAGTGGGCATCCATGGAGCCGCAAACTGGGGAGAGCCTCAGCCCTTCCTGCTCCTCCCTCTGGGGAAGGGTCTGAAGAGGGGCCTCTAACGGAGAGGTTTACATGGCGGCCCGGACACCCCTGAGCACACGTGTTCTTTCCATCAGGAGAATGAAGGCTTGTGCCTTGGGATGTTCAACCGGCACTGGTTTATGAAGACCTTCGTCGGTGAGGTAAAGAGGGCCAGGCAGACCTTCGGTCGGGGCCGCCCCGTTCCACAGGGCCTGGCTCCCAAGGAGAACCCAGTTACATCCCTAACCTCAGGCTGTCACACAGGGTGGCCAGAGAAGGACCCGGCACCACCCAGTAGGAGGAGTCCAGGAGGGAACAATGTACAACACAGGCAACACAGACGGGTCCGGCCCCAGAAGGGGTGTCCCACGGCAGGGGCCGGGCTTCAGGCTCAGTAGCCAGGGCATACTGGGAGGCGGCAATCGTGGGAGATGCCAGGGAAACCTCAAGTCCTCGGGTAGTTGCTTTGCCCAGAACCCACATCCCTGCCCGGAGTCACACTTCTGGCCACATGCCAAGAGCAGCAGCTCAATCTTGGCTGACCCAGGCTCACGGGAGGCTCTGGTTAGGTACACGTGCTCCTCCAGGCACCCCAAATGGAAGCCCTAGATGACCCTGCTCAGTTCCCCGGCCCCAGCCCGGAAAGGTCAGGTCCTCCATACCTGCTGTTCCCACAGATTCCTTTTGGGCTCACACTGAGGCTGTGGGACATATACCTACTAGAAGGCCAGCGTGCGCTCACGGCCATGGCATACACAGTCTTGAAGATCCACAGAAGTAAGTTCCGGTGTGCCTGTGGGGCCCGAGAAACAGAAACAAAAAATGTAGGAAAGACTCGGACTTACGAGGAGAGCCCACACTGCCCACAGAACCCTCTGCTTCGGCCTGGAA
>NW_007242182.1:0-4448 GCF_000164805.1 Carlito syrichta | reverse complement strand
GAGGACGGTGGAGCCGCTGCGCACAGGGCCAAAAGCCCTCCAACTTTTCAAAGCCATACTGTCTCACATATTCACCCGCTGATCTCAACACTGATGTCCACAGACAGCCTGCGAGGCACACTTGCTCCTGGATTCTTCACCCCTAAAACCTGGAGACCACTGGTGTGCCCTTTCACATGGGCCAAGATTAAAGAAGGAACTGAGCACTCTCACCACACAAGACATTCCCTGAGAAAGGGGACCAAGACTTGGACGCCGCGGGGACGTGCCTGGCGGCTGTGAGACAAGCTTGGCTGAGGCAAGGAAACCAGATCTGAAAGTTGACCTCCGTAGAACTCAAGAGCCAGGCCCATTCCACTCAGCGACAACCCATAGGCACCCTCAACGATTCTGGACTGCCAGGGCCTCCAGGAGCTGGGAGAGGGTGGCTACAAAAAGGACACCCTGGAGACTTCAGCAGCAAAGAAGCCGCTTCTTGAGGTGCTAGCAAGTGGACAGAGAACTTCACCAATGGGTTCCAAGACACACAGCATCACGTACAAAGGCTAGACCGTCCTGAGTACAAATTCCATTTTTAAAAACGACCAACTGAACAATATCACACCAGAGATATTTCCATTTCGCTGCCTGAAGATTTTACCAGATCATATTCTAAAACGCCCATGTCCCAAAGGGGTCGCTGCCCATGGGTATAGGTCCTCTTCACCTAACATTCGACTCCCTGTCCGGGTTTGGGAGAAAAAAACAAATCAACATCGTCCGTAGGAAACCCCCAAAAGCCTCCTCTCTTTCCTAGGAAGCAAGAGCTGACCTCCGTGCTGGTGGCCTATTCTGTCTACAACCCAGTGAGTACTGCGGGCCATGACACCTTAGACACATTCCCATGTTGTCAGGGGTGGGGGCTTTGTGGTCTATGGTGGTTTTTAGTCCCATTCACTGTGAGTGACCCAGCAGGATGGCCTAGGTAGGGTCTAGCTCACTGCCATTACGATGTCACCTTAGGGGAGGGGTCGCTCGTTCAACACTGACATAGCAACGGGTTGAGGTCTGACCTCACCCGCCCACACATCTCAGAGGGAGACCTGACACCTGCCGCAAATACCGTGAGCCTGGAGGGCTTGCACGGGGCCTCTCTCGGCAGAATATTGACCCGATGGTGAAGTGCCTGATACACAATGTCTCTGTCATCGAGTGAGACCGGATCATCAGGAAGCTATGTTCTTCACCAGAACCTTGACAGGGTTCTGTGTGCACTTCACCCCAAACCTCTGACGGCATGGGAGATGGGGAGAGGCTCACGAGGGGCATGCCCCTGCACGGGGCCCAAAGTTTTGGCCCCTTCTCAGCAGGGAGAGCTTCTGCTCAGACTCCACAGAGGGGCAGCTGCTCCTACAGGCGCTAGACCTACAAATTCTCCCCTGCCCGGCACACCCCATGTGCTGCCTGGGGGCCCCGGGTGTGGCAGTCAGTGCCCGCGGCTGACCCTCAGTGGGGTCAAATCCATTTGTACAGCCCTGAGCCTGACACGGTGCCCTCCTTTGCCTGACACCCGGGGGCCTCAACCGTCCTCACCCCTGCCCCCGCTGGCATCACCAGCTTGGACGCTGCAGGAGTCTCTCCAGACTCCTTGGAGAGTGACACGGGTCTGACCCGCTCAGTCCTGATGCAATGTCAGGTGAGGGGTGCCCAGGCTGAACGCCCAATTTTTTCGGTGTGTGGCAGGCCTACCCAATGACCTCTGACCTCTGAGCAGACCTCTGCCGTTCCCGGGGCCCTCATTCTCATGATATGACATTAGACCTCCCAGGGAGTCTCCTAGGTGGCCTCAGCCCTCCCAGGTGATACCTCACGTGGCGTGGCTTTTGCAGGAGGTCGGCTACTGTGGGGGCATGAGCCACGTAACGGCCATGCTCCTGATGCACTTGAGAGAGGAAGATGCCTTTTGGGCACTGGTGCGGCTCATGGCGGATGACAAGTACGCCATGCACGGTACGTGCACAGCCCTCCGTGGGGTACCTAGCCGTCAGGCCAAGGGATGGCCAGACGGTCTGGGCTCTCCTGACTCTTAGGCAAGGCCTTGCTGTCCCCAACTGATTTGACACCTCCAGGACCTGCCCTGCCGAGGCGATCTCAGGAGTGTGAGCTGGATGGGGTCCCCTCCCTCCCAGAGTCACATGCCTGTCATCATCCCATTGGCCAAGGGGACTGCAGCCTCTCTGAGGAGGCCCTGTGGCCCCTACCTATCGACTGAGACATCTGCCTCCCAGCTGGCCTCCCTTCCAGGCACCCTCCAATCCCTAACCCGAACCAACTCCAAAGGTGGCATCTCCCCCATCCCTTGTCACCCGGCCTGACTCCATCTCCGGGAGGCATCTGGAAGCCCACTGCTCCCATCTCCGTCACCCCGGCAGTCCCCAATGCTGCAGCCCCCCTTCGTGGCCTCATGCAGGCCTGTCCTCTGGAAACAAATCACAAACACCAACAGGCTCCGCTTCCCGATTGGCTGCAGGGTTGCCCCTTTTCCCAAGATTAAGGCCACATGCTAGGCGCGCTGGACGAGGGTGTGGGAAGGCTTGCCGTCTGGGGGACACTGCCACTGCCCTGCTCTTCTGGGTGCCAGCCTCACGTTCCAAGAGCAGGCTCTGACAATGCCTTGGGTGCTGGGGGCTTCTCAGGATTTTACACAGCAGGCTATCCCAGCGTCCTGAGGCTTCAAGAACACCAGGAGCACATTTTGAGGAAAGCCTTCCCTGATCTCATGACCCACTTGGTGAGTGGACAGTCTCCTCAGCTCTTCTCCAGAGGCCCTGTTCCCAAGGGTCAGTGAGAGGCAAGGCCCAAGCTCCAGGTCGATCTGGTGAGAGGCCGAGTGCAGGCTTAGTCTGACGGTGTACAATGTGGGTTTCTCCGGGCATAGAGAGTATGGTTTCCTCGGGGTTCACTGGAGGGGGCAGTGGCCCTGGGACATAGCCGAGCTCCAGCTGCGCACAGCTAAAGGAAGTGTGCCAAGTGGGCATCCATGGAGCCGCAAACTGGGGAGAGCCTCAGCCCTTCCTGCTCCTCCCTCTGGGGAAGGGTCTGAAGAGGGGCCTCTAACGGAGAGGTTTACATGGCGGCCCGGACACCCCTGAGCACACGTGTTCTTTCCATCAGGAGAATGAAGGCTTGTGCCTTGGGATGTTCAACCGGCACTGGTTTATGAAGACCTTCGTCGGCGAGGTAAAGAGGGCCAGGCAGACTTCGGTCAGGCCCGCCCCGTTCCACAGGGCCTGGCTCTCCAAGGAGAACCCAGCTACATCCCTAACCTCAGGCTGTCACACGGGGTGGCCAGAGAAGGACCCGGCACCACCCAGTAGGAGGAGTCCAGGAGGGAACAATGTACAACACAGGCAACACAGACGGGTCCGGCCCCAGAAGGGGTGTCCCACGGCAGGGGCTGGGCTTCAGGCTCAGTAGCCAGGGCATACTGGGAGGCGGCAATCGTGGGAGATGCCAGGGAAACCTCAAGTCCTCGGGTAGTTGCTTTGCCCAGAACCCACATCCCTGCCCGGAGTCACACTTCTGGCCACATGCCAACAGCAGCAGCTCAATCTTGGCTGACCCAGGCACACGGGAGGCTCTGGTTAGGTACACGTGCTCCTCCAGGCACCCCAAATGGAAGCCCTAGATGACCCTGCTCAGTTCCCCGGCCCCAGCCCGGAAAGGTCAGGTCCTCCATACCTGCTGTTCCCACAGATTCCTTTTGGGCTCACACTGAGGCTGTGGGACATATACCTGCTAGAAGGCCAGCGTGCGCTCACGGCCATGGCATACACAGTCTTGAAGATCCACAGAAGTAAGTTCCGGTGTGCCTGTGGGGCCCGAGAAACAGAAACAAAAAATGTAGGAAAGACTCGGACTTACGAGGAGAGCCCACACTGCCCACAGAACCCTCTGCTTCGGCCTGGAAGGAGGACAGGCCAGGACAGGCCAGGACAGGCCTAGGGGCTGCCCGGGTTCCCGTGAGCACTTGCAGACACCCAGTCTACTCCCAACGAGAGAAGGAAAATGGGGACACTTCCCTGCCCGTGTCCCCTAGCAGGGGTGCTGTGCACCGCTCTCACATGGGGGGAGGGGGGCAGAGAAGGACCCGGCACCACCCAGTAGGAGGAGGAGTCCAGGAGGGAACAATGTACAAACACCAACCCTCCCAGGAGACTCTCCTAGCCTGATGCCACCCTATCCCTAGAGCGCCTCCAGAAGCTGTCCTTGATCCACCTGTGGGACTTCCTTCAGGACGAACTCCCCCAGGACTGGACCCTCCAAGAGGACGCTGTCATCAGACAGCTCCAGGTGTCCCTGAAGCACCTGAGGAGGAAGCGCTGGGACCTGCCATCCCCAGGTGAGCCCTAGAACCTGTTCCCTCCCCAGGCACCATCTCGGCCTGGAAGGAGTGGGGGTGTTCTGAC
>NW_007242181.1:0-3085 GCF_000164805.1 Carlito syrichta | reverse complement strand
GCTGGGAAGAGGTGAAGAAAGACACGTAAGAAAGAGTACTGATAGCTACATAGTACTAAAGAGTACTGAAGCAACACAGAGACAGGGCAATAAAATCGAGAAACAGTGTAAGTCAGAAGGTAAACAACAAACGTGATCTAAACCAACAGTTACAATGATAAAATCATAAGTCAAAATGAGCGAAAGAGAGAAGTGCGAGAGGGATAACAGATATACATACCAGCTATCAGGTGAAAAACAGTCACAGGATCGGGAAGAAGTGAAGAAAGACACGTAAGAAAGATTGCCTAAGGAGTACTGATAGCTACACAGACACAGGTCAATAAAATCGAGAGACAGTGTAGGTCAGAAGGTCAACAACAGACGTGATCTAAACTAACAGTTACAATGATAAAATCATAAGTCAAAATAAGCGAAAGGGAGAAGTGCAAGAGGGAAAACAGATATACATACCAACTATCAGGTGAGAGAGAGACACAGGGCTGGGAAGAAGTGAAAAAAGACAGGTAAGAAAGATTCCCTAAAGAATACTGATAGCTGTAAGAAGTGTTAATGAGCCGGCTCGGTGGTTCAGCCTGTAATCCCAGTGCTTTGGGAGGCCAAGGTGAGTGGATTGCTTGAGCCCGCGGGTTCTAGATCTGTCTGGGCAACTTGGCGAGACCTCATCTTCACTCTAGACCAACAGGATCATGGAACTGTAGAGCCAAAAGGAGCCAGAGATCCTCCAAGTTTCACCCCCACTCCTCACTTTGCAGACGAGTGGACTAGGACTCCAACACAAGTTGCCTTGTCCAAGGTCACATGACTGGCTGGGTGTGGTGGTTCACACCTGTAATTCCAGCACGTTGGGAGGCCAAGGTGGGAGGATTGTTTCTTGAGGTCACTAGTTGAGATCAGCCCGGGCAACAGAACAAAACCCCATCTTCAGTTACCCAGGCTGGAGCGCAGGGGCACAATCATGGCTACCACAACCTCCATCTCCTGGGCTCAGGTAATCCTTCCATCTCAGCCCTCCAAGTAGCTGGGACTACAGGTATGCACCACTATGCCCAGCAAATTTTTTAATATTTGTAGAGACAAGGTCTTGCTATGTTGCCCAGGCTGGTCTCAAACAACTGGGCTCAAGCCTTGGCTTCCCAGAGTCGGCTAAGCTTTTTAAAAAGCAATTTGATGACAACTATCAGAAGCTATAAATGTATGTACAAGTTGGAATCCAGTGATTTAATTTCTAAAAAATCTATCTTAAAGAAATACAATATTTGAAATACTTCATGTACAAGATGTTCAGTTTGATATTATTTATAATAAAAAGACTTGGGAGCCCATAAAATATGAAATATACCTAAAGGGTTAAATATGGTACATTTAGTCAATACATTATTATAAGTAATTAATCATATATTTATGATAGATTTAAAATAACTTGGAAGCAGAATGTAAAATAAATATAAAATTATGCTAAGTATAAATATAATACATTGTGACCACAAATATGTAAACTAAAGAGACAGAAAGAACAAAAGAGAATGAAAAGACAGGAAACACAAAGGAATATCACAAAAATATTGAGAGGCGTTCTTTAAATTATATCAATATGGTCCTTTTCTTGCAATTTGTTCTAATTATTTTTATAATGAGGAAAATGGAATCCTCAAATATTATTACATTGTTTTAAAATTACCTACTACAGTATTTTTCAGTTAATAAATGAGTTTAGACAATACCATTTAATATCTTGCTCATGGTCAGTGATTAGAACAACTGGAAAAATGTTAAAACACTCTTATAGTTGCTTCTTTTGTTTGCCAAGTTAGCTTTTCAAATTCTTACTGCCCTGTACTAATTAAATAAACTTGGAAATGTTATATAACCTTTCTGAGCCTCAGTTTCCTTGTTTATAAAATGGTAACAATAACTACCTCACAGGAGTTCTATAAGGTATTCAAGGGCATGGCATAAATAATACTGAGAGCTGCTAGTTTCTTCCTGCAAGAATACCTTTCTGACATTTGAGAGCACAACCACCATCACATTCTTTAATTGCACTGTCTACCTTACAGTCTCTTGCTTTAAGCTGGAAAACTAACAACAATATTGCATGGGACAGCATACGGCAATTTGCTTGAAATTGAGGTAAGACATTATAAATAAAAAAGGATTTTTTAAAATATAGTCTTATGGAAATTTTATGCTCTTGGGAAAGGTTTTAAATAGCCTTTGGAATGAAATACACCATTTCTAACAGGATCCAAATACCATTAAATGTGTTAGACAATTTCCAGGATAATGATACAAGTACATTTTGGAAAAAATATGAGTCTTGTTAATATGCTAATTTCACAGGCATATTTCTACTTGACAACTGTGGGTATTATTTTAATTAGAGTCATACTTGCATTCTAATATAAGAATTACTACTAAAAGCAGTCTTAATTTCCATCAAGAATAATTTATTGTATTCTTTTCATTTTATTCTTAAATCCACAACCACTGCAAATTATATTGTCTCTTTTAATTAGTAGCCTAAAGCAGTCTTCTTACTTTCTACTCTTCTCTGCTATTTATATCAATTATCTTTCTTTCTTCTTTAATTTTCCCTTCACTTAAATTTTGATGTGATAAAACTTAAGAACAAAATAATAATAAAAGAATTTCACGGTTTTTTAAATAAAAATTTATTCAGTATTATTTTCATTTATTTTCAAGTAGTGGAAAAAGTATTTTTTAAAAAGGTAAACAAACATAAACCATGGCTATATTTTAGTTGGAAGTATTTATTTTATCTAATCTTATGGGCCTTTGGAATGAGAAGAACTTAATCTAAATTGTATATTGTAATCGTATCTAAATCTATATTTTGTCATCTTCCATATATGATTCCAACTCAGGCCAGTTACATGTGAGATAATCCCTTTAAAAAGAATATTCCAGCCGGGCTCGGTGGCTCAGCATGTAATCCTGCGCCTTTGGGAGGCTGAGGTCAGTGGATTGCCTGATCCCGCGGGTTCGAGACCTGCCTGGGCAGCAAGACCTCATCTCTACAATAAATAAAAAAATCAGCCGGGTGTGGTAGCGCATACCTGTG
>NW_007242180.1:0-1248 GCF_000164805.1 Carlito syrichta | reverse complement strand
TAGTTAAAATTTTTTCCAAAGTAATATATTGAAATGGAGATTTCAGCACAATTGACACATTTGACATATAAATTAATGCTCAGATTTAATTATGTTAGCAGATTTTTTTAAACTGGGAAATTGACACAGCATATGTGCAAGTTGCTGCAAGACACATATTCTATATTTATATATTTGAATATTGTTCCAAGTTACTGAAGTAGTCATTAATATCAGATATAAATTTAATAGATTACAACAATATTTATATGTTTACCCCCCCAAAAAAGAAAAAATTGTAGAGACATTTAGTTGTACCTGTTCAACTTTTAGTTTACCATAAAAACTCAGGTTTGTGTATGCCAAACTGCCTACAGTGGGTATATATATATTTAAGATGGCATGTCAATGACTTAAAAGAGGGAATATTATTTTTTTTTTTTTTTGAGTTGGAGTCTCATTCTTTCGCCCAGACTGGAGTGCAGTGGCCATTTCCGGCCACCGCAGCCTCGACCTGCTGGGCTCCAGCGATCCTTCTGCCTCAGCCTTCCAAGTAGCCGGAATTACAGGCATGCGCTACCACACCCGGCTGATTTTTTGATTTATTGTAGAGATGAGGTCTTGCTGCCCAGGCGGGTCTCGAACCCGCGGGCTCAGGCAATCCACTCACCTCAGCCTCCCAAAGGCGCGGGATTACAGGCTGAGCCACCGAGCCCGGCTGGAATACTCTTTTTAAAGGGATTATCTCACATGTAACTGGCCTGAGTTGGAATCATATATGGAAGATGACAAAATATAGATTTAGATACGATTACAATATACAATTTAGATTAAGTTCTTCTCATTCCAAAGGCCCATAAGATTAGATAAAATAAATACTTCCAACTAAAATATAGCCATGGTTTATGTTTGTTTACCTTTTAAAAAATACTTTTTCCACTACTTGAAAATAAATGAAAATAATACTGAATAAATTTTTATTTAAAAAACCGTGAAATTCTTTTATTATTATTTTGTTCTTAAGTTTTATCACATCAAAATTTAAGTGAAGGGAAAATTAAAGAAGAAAGAAAGATAATTGATATAAATAGCAGAGAAGAGTAGAAAGTAAGAAGACTGCTTTATGCTACTAATTAAAAGAGACAATATAATTTGCAGTGGTTGTGGATTTAAGAATAAAATGAAAAGAATACAATAAATTATTCTTGATGGAAATTAAGACTGCTTTTAGTAGTAATTTCTTATATTAGAATGCAAGTATGACTCTAA
>NW_007242179.1:0-816 GCF_000164805.1 Carlito syrichta | reverse complement strand
CTGAATTCAAAAGAACTGCCTCTGAGTTGTTTCTTCTCGCCGCGTCCTAACTCCCTGGAGCGGGTCCAACTCCCCTCAGGTCAGGGCCGGTCCCTGACAGCTTCTCTCTGTGAACATGTTCCTGAACTGGTCTCTGTTTGCCCTTCACATCCCCTGGTCAGCAGTAACACCTATGCCCATCTACCTTTTGTATCTCATCAGGGAGGTTTGTGTCTGGACTCACCATGAGTTTCCCTCACCCTGTATCTCCCAAAGTAAGAGGCCATATTCTCTTGGGTCACAGAGTGCAGCTGCATGGAGAAATGTTTCTTGTTCCTGTCTATGAGATGGTGATTCAACTCTTCAGGGATGGGTTTTAGTAGGCGATCCCACTATGATGGATTCCCCCAACAGACTTGAGCTCATCCCCTTGGGGCTGGCGCATCTAGTGTCACCAGGAACCACAACTGATAGCATAACCAGAGACACCACAGGTGAAGGGGAGGGTCTCTGAAGGCTTCCTCAGGACATATGTGGGCAGAGAGAACCCCATGAGCCCTGTGTTCAGGTGCAGCATTCCAAACCTTCATGTCTGAATCCCTGAGACTTTCACATCTGGGAGATGCCTGCAGAAAGAGGAAGAATCACAGTAGTTTGATATTCTATTGAGTGAGGTCCATGATGCTCAGAAAGTATTTCCAGGGGTGAGCAGGACCCTGCATTTCAGTAAACACATGATGGTTTCTTCTGGGTGCTCAAATAAAGATTTTCATGTGGTGATGACTTTGAAGGTAAGAAGGAAAGAGTTGAAAAGAGGCCACATTTTTAGAGGTCAAG
>NW_007242178.1:0-1059 GCF_000164805.1 Carlito syrichta | reverse complement strand
AAATGCTACAGAATATCTTGCTGATGGCTCAAGAAGGATTAGGGATTCGAGTCATGAATGTGGGTAATAGCAATCCACATAAACAGGAAACTACATGACCTCTTCCTAAGAAAAAAGAAGAAATCTGTTTCCCATGGTTCCTCTATCAAAAAATCTACATGGTATATTACTAAGGGCTAAACAAGAATCAGAGTCTCGAGAAAGGAATCTAGGGAAAGAGAGTCCTCACATACAGGACACTACACGGCCTCCAACTAAGGCTAAAAAAGAATCTATGTTGTACGAGTCTTCAATCCAAAAAAAAAAATTCCCAGGGTTTCTGCTATCACAAACAAGAAAGAGGGCTTCGAGCTCCCCAAATGTTTCAAAGCAATTTATCATGTGGACATTACGAATCGGTCATTTCAGGATTCCAGCAACATTCTGGTCCTCTTGAAAGTTGTAAATGGCTATCGGGCACTCCAAGTCCGTTAGGTTCCTCGGAATAACTAAGTTCAGATTTCAGGACAAAAGGAATCTTCTTGCCATATGTGGATGTAACTCTTTTCTTAAGGTGAACCTTGCAATCCATCTCCTTGTGTTTCTCTTCTTTTTTTGAGAGGGGACTAGGGTTTTACAGTTGCCAAATATTTAGTACGTATTTTTAAAACTAACCAGGAATCATGAATTCCACGTCCCTAGGAAACTTCTGGGCATCTGTCTTTTTGCATACAGAGTTTGGAGTCCACATCAACAGGGAAAATCAGGGCATCAGCTGAGAACCAAAAGGAAATCCAGTTCTAGGAGTTCTCATTGACCAGAATATTCAGGGCCTCTTTATAAGGTTTAATCTGCAATCTGGGCTTCTGGGTTACTACATTTTTCAGAGTTACTTTCTCGTGGATACACTAAACCTGTCATTACAGATGCACAGGAAATTTCTTGTCATCTTGTTAGTTGTAATAAAGGATCTGGCCCTACAAATCCTTTTGTTTCCTGGGAATATGTACGACAATAATCATATTCCCCAGAAACAAAGGTATATTTTTACAAAATTCCTCGATTCAGTTGACCTCAAAT
>NW_007242177.1:0-905 GCF_000164805.1 Carlito syrichta | reverse complement strand
CCACTTGCTTGGATATCAAGAGAAAGACTCCCATAAAGTTCTTTTAGAATTGGAACTCAAGATTCCTGGTTCCCTTTTCAAAAGACAAACTAAAAATGTTGCGACATAGAAGCCCAGATTGCTGATTAAACCTTATCAGGAGACCTTGTAGATTTAGGCGATTGAGAACTCCAAGAACCGGATTTCCTTTCCGTTCTCAGCCAGATGCCCTGATTTTCCCTGTCGATATGGATTCCAAAACTCTGCATATAAAAATGCAGATGCCCAGATGTTTCCTAGGGACGTGGAATCCATTATTCCTGGTTACATTTTAATAATTCGGACTAAATACTTGGCAACTTCAAAACCCTCGACCCCATTCCAAATAAAAGTACAATCGGAAATTTTAGGATTACCAAGTTCATCTTAAGACCAGAGTAAGATCCAAATGCGGCAAAAAGATACTTTTGTTCCGAGAATCTGGCCTTAGTTATCCTGAGGAACCTAAGGGACTTTTACTACCAGATACCCGTTTACAACTCTCAAGTGGATCAGCATGTTGATGCAGGCCTGAAAAGACTGATTCATTATACCCAAAAGCCAAATATCTCCAAAACATGAGACAAGCTCGAAGCTCAGATTCTTGTTTATTCCGTAGCAAGACACCCTGAGAATTTTTCTGATTGGGTACTAGTGTATCACAGATTACTTACTCGTCCTTAGCAAGGGGCCTTGAAATGTCCTGTATATGAGGACTGCCTTTCCCGAGAACCCTGTTTGAAAACACTTATGTTGTTTAGCCCTTAGCAAGATACTGTGACAGAGGAATTGTGTAAAACAAGTTTCTTATTTCACCTTACCAAGAGATCGTGTAGATTCTGTAATGAGACTGCTATTATCTATGTTGCAGCTTCTAAACCCTGATC
>NW_007242176.1:0-908 GCF_000164805.1 Carlito syrichta | reverse complement strand
GTTTTTGGGGATTGAGAACACATTTCACGCAGATTCCTTTTTCTTTCTTAGGAAAAGTCCGTGCAGTTGCCTTCATATGAGGATTTAATTTCCCTAGATTATGCTTAAAAAACTCAAATACGTGTTTAGCCCATAGCAAGACACCCTGAAGTTTTTATGGGGATTCAGGACACGTGTAAACCAGATTCATTATCCTTCCTTAGCAATAGACAGTGCAGTTTCCTGTATACGAGGACTCCCATTATCTAGATTCCTACTCCCAAAATCTGATTGGTGGTTATCTCTTCACAAGACGCTCTGCAGATTTTTGGGATGGAGGACTCATGTAATCAAGATTCCTTATTCTTCCGTAACAACGGGTCGTGCAGTGTTCTGTATATGAGGACTGCCATTACTGGAATTCCTGTTTCGTTCTCAGCAAGATGCCGAGACATTTCGTGGTAACCTAGACTTCCAGTTGCTTGGATATCAAGACAAAGACTCCCATGAATTTCTTGTCGAATTGGAAACGAAGATTCCTGGTTCCCTTTTCAAAAGACACCCTAAGAATGTGGCGACATAGAAGCCCAGATTGCTGATTAAACCTTATCAAGAGACGTTGTAGATTTAGGTGATTTAGAACAACAAGAACACGATTCCCTTTCCATTCTCAGCAAGAAACTCTGTATACAAAAATGCAGATGCCCAGATGTTTCCTAGAGATGTGGATTCCATGAATCCTGGTTACATTTTAACAATTCATACTAAATATTTGGCAACTGCAAAACCCTCGGCCCCGCTGCAAATAAAGTACAAACGGGATTTAAGGATCACCAAGTTCATCTTAAGAGCAAAGTTACATCAAAATACGGCAAGATGATACTTTTCTTCCGGGAATCTGGCCTTGATTGTCCCAAGGAACCTAAGGG
>NW_007242175.1:0-859 GCF_000164805.1 Carlito syrichta | reverse complement strand
CCCTCTACAAATAAAGAACAAACGGAAATTTAAGGATTACCAAGTTCATCTTAAGACCAAGGTTACATCCAAATACGGCAATATGATACTTTTCTTCCGGTAGTTTGGCCTTAATTGTCCTGAGGAACTTAAGGGATTTGTACTACCAGATACCCGGTTACAACTCTCCAGAATGTTGCTGGAGTCCTGAAATGACTGATTCATGATACCCACAAGCCAAATAGCTCTGAAACATGAGAGGAGCTGAAGCTTTGATTCTTGTTTATAATTCAGCAAGACACCCTGAGAATTTTTCGGATGGCGGACTAGTGTATCACAGATTCTATATTCTTCTTTACCGAGGGGCTGTGTAATATCTGTATATGAGGACTCCCTTTCCCCAGAATCATGTTTGGAAACCCTGATTCTTATTTTGCCATTAGCAAGATGTCATGTAGATATTGTGATTCAAGAACCGTGTAAAAGTGGTTTCCTAGTTCTCCTTAGATAGAGATCATATAGATTCTGCATATGAGGAGGGCTATTTCCTATATTCCAGCTTCTAAACCCTGATTCTTCTTTAGCCCACAGCAGATGGCCTGTTGATTTTAAGGACTGAGGACTGGTATAACCCCGATTCTTTTTCTTCCTTGGCAAGGGGCTGTGTTTTATTCTGTATATTAGGACTCTCATTAGATACATCCTGCTCTGAAACACTGATGGTTTTAGAACTTTTCACGATGATCTGTAGATTTTTGTGATTGAGGACTCGTGTAACCCAGATGCCTTAGCCTTTCTTACCAAAAGGTCATGTAGTTGCCTGTAAATAAGGACTCCATTTTCCAGATTCATGCTCAAAAACACCATGATTCGTGTTTAG
>NW_007242174.1:0-3886 GCF_000164805.1 Carlito syrichta | reverse complement strand
CAAAACTCCTCAAAAGCTGTTACACAATACTAAAAACATCCAAAAGTTTCTAAACTAAAGAAAGTGCTAAAATATTATCTGGTTGTGCAGTAACCAAGACTCAACAGGACTCCATGACCATAATAATAAAAGGCTACCTCTTGGGAAACCCCCTAGGGCCCCTCCCACTTTGGGAGATTCTTGGTCCTCTCAATAAAGACTGCTTTAAAAAAAAAAGACTACCTCCTTTGGAGGATCATTGAATGGACACTTATCCCTGGAAAAATATTTGGATAGGTGTGAACACATGGTTCTCTTCACTTCTTGGGAATGAAATCCAACATGTCTAGCAAATTAGGCAGAGTACTGTACAGAAGTGCTTGAAGTCTAAAGATTGCTAAGTAGTCAAGGAACCTCCCATTATGATGCCACAGTTCTGAGGGTGATGTCATAAATGACAATGTCACATGCTTGTTTCCCTGACTTTACTTACCGTTTTTAATGTAAAAAAATAGCCGTTAGTCAATCTATAGTTTCAATGAAATAACCATTAAGCTAACATCATTCTTCTCAGACATGGAAATTGCAATAAAGAATTCATATGAAACCATAAAAAATCATGAATAACCATTAGAATCTTATCAAAAGAAAGCAGCAGCTATTGCACTTTGAGACTTCAAACTTTACTATATGTTTACAATAAGCAACACAGCTTGGTACTGGTACAAGAATAGGTCCATAGGTCAATGGATCAGGACAGAGAATGAAATTCTCAAATACTCAATCAACTCATCTTTGAAAAAACCTCCAAGACCCACTGGGTAATGGAGAACATACTCACAAAATGGTGCTGGGAAAAGGCTGACAACTTGCACAAGATTGAAACAGGACCCCTATCTATCACCATACACATTAATAAATGGATCACAGACCTAAACGTAAAACACCAATTATAAAGATCTCAGAAAACGGAGGAAACACCATTAGGGAAACTGGAAACGGAAACTAATTCCTCTTCAGAGCCCTAAATACCTATGCCTTCAGAAGTAAGTTAGACAAGTGGGATCTCATGAAATTAATATACTTCAGCTAAACAAAAGAAACCATAAGAAGAGCAGGGATACGGCCAACAGAATGCGAACAAAATTCTCCATTAATATATCTGTAAATAGGCACAATACCTAGGATCTACAAGAAACTGAAACACTCAGAAAAATCAGACAGACATTCCCTTTGAAAAGTGTGCAAAATACATGATTGGACACTTTTCATAAGAAGAGATATGGGCAGACAGCAGCCACATGAAAATTGCTCAGCCTCACTCATCATCAATGAAATGCAAATGAAACCAATTTGAAATACCACATACCCCCTGTAAGACTGGTCATCATTAATAAAACGAACAATAACAGATGTAGGTCAGGATTTGGGAAGAAATAAATGCTTCTGCACTACACATGGACTGAAAAGTAGAAAAACACCTTGTAAAACGGTGTGGTGGTTTGTACAGGGACAAGATATTGACCAACCATATGACTCAGTAATTCCCCTGTTGAGAATATACCTGGAAGAACTCAAATCATTTTACCAAAAGATACCTGCACCAGTATGTTTTTTTGCAGCTCTAATCACAAATTCAATAAAACATGGTACCAACCATGTTGCCCATCAAACCTGGAGTGGAGAAAATATCTGTGGTATATACATAGTGGAATATTATGCAGCCATAAAAAAGAACAGGTATAAGGATTTTCCAGAACGTTGGGTGAATACGTGGTAGGTCATTTTCAGTGATTTATCACAGAAACAAAGAGCAGAGTTCCATATGTTCTTACTCATGAGCTGAACTTGATCACTTATACTGCTGTAAGAAAGTGATTGGCAGTAGTGGAAAACTGTTTAGGGGGAGGGGTGAGATTGGCAGTGGAGGGATACTTTTAAGGAAAGGAGGGGCATACTTCATCAACCAGGGACCCTGCATAATCAATGTTTGTATATGTAACTCTGAATTGTACCCCACATTTTTTAAAAAAATAAATAAATAAATAAGTAAATAAAGAAAGAAATGGGAGCTTATGGCAAGATGGCGACGGCATAGGGGAACTGGTGAGATTCTCTGAACGTGAGTTCCCAAAAAGGCTATTACTTCTCTACCCCCATCCCCCAGCCCACCACCAACCATGCTGGGGTCAGGCCCGGGAACTTCAGTCCCATGCAAGGCCAGATATTGCGCCCCCCCAACTGTTGCCGTTCTACTCGTGTGTGGAAGTCTCCGGTCCCAGCCCCCTCCAGATCCCTCCCCGGCTGCATTGTCTCCAGCCCAGGCACCTGGCACCAAGCTGCCAGTCACACAGGGAAGCTCTGGGCACCTGCCGCTTAGAGACACCGGTCCCATTCCTGGCTGAAGTACTCTGTATGGTCCCAGTGCCACTCTCACCGCTTACAGCCTGCCCTTTGGAACTTTGGAGCTCTGGAACTCAGGGTCCACCCTGGCTGAGGCACTCAGAGTGAGACCCCAAGCTGGAGGACCCAGACAAGTGGAGAAAAACAGATCTGCTTAAACTGCCTCACCATTCTCCAGGCAGAGATTTCCATTGCCCCGCCCACCTAGCAACAAACTTTACCTCATTTCCTAAGGCCAGATATTGCAGTGTACGGGGAAGTTTTGGGTCCCTGCTCCCTCCGGCTCTCTCCCCGGCTGCATTGTCTCCAGCCCGGCACCCGGCACTGCGGGTCACACAGGGAGGCTCTGGGCACCAGCCCCTCAGAGACACCGGTCCCATTCCTGGCTGAAGTACCCTGTGGGGGGCCCAGAGCCACTCTCGCCACCCACTGCCTGCCTTTTGGAGCTTTGGAGCTCTGGAACGCCGGGCCCACCCAGGCTGAGGCACTCAGTGTGAGACCCCAAGCTGGGGGACCCAGACAAGTGGAGAAAAACAGATCTGGGTAAACTACCTTGCTATTCTCCAGGCAGAGACTTCTATTGCCCCACCCCCTAGCAACAAACTTTACCTCAGCTCCTAAGGCAACAGTGTGAAACAGGAGACAAAGCCCCACCCCTATGCTGCAACGAAAAACAAAAGGGAGAGGCTGGAATCGGAGATCACAGAAGTGACTCTAGTCTGATCGCTTATTTTGACTTATGATTTTATCATTGAAACTGTTGGTCTAGATTACGTTTGGTGTTTACCTTCTGACTTATACTGTTTCTTGATTTTTTTGGCCTGTCTCTGTTTAGCTATCAGTATTCTTTAGGGAATCTTTCTTACCTGTCTTTTTTCACTTCTTCCCAGCCCTGTGTCTCTCTCTCACCTGATAGTTGGTATGTATATCTGTTTTCCCTCTTGCACTTCTCTCTTTCGCTTATTTTGACTTATGATTTTATCATTGTAACTGTTAGTTTAGATCACGTCTGTTGTTGACCTTCTGACCTACACTGTTTCTCGATTTTATTGACCTGTGTCTGTGTAGCTATCAGTACTCCTTAGGGAATCTTTCTTACGTGTCTTTCTT
The DNA here is from genome assembly GCF_000164805.1 of Carlito syrichta. Classification (NCBI taxonomy): domain Eukaryota; kingdom Metazoa; phylum Chordata; class Mammalia; order Primates; family Tarsiidae; genus Carlito; species Carlito syrichta. The sequence goes on along the minus strand of NW_007242174.1, from coordinate 394 downwards.
CACTTCTTCCCGATCCTGTGACTGTTTTTCACCTGATAGCTGGTATGTATATCTGTTATCCCTCTCGCACTTCTCTCTTTCGCTCATTTTGACTTATGATTTTATCATTGTAACTGTTGGTTTAGATCACGTTTGTTGTTTACCTTCTGACTTACACTGTTTCTCGATTTTATTGCCCTGTCTCTGTGTTGCTTCAGTACTCTTTAGTACTATGTAGCTATCAGTACTCTTTCTTACGTGTCTTTCTTCACCTCTTCCCAGCCCTGTGTCTCGTTCTCACCTGATAGATGGTATGTATATCTGTTTTCCCTCTCACGCTTCTCTCTTTCTAACTCCCTATTGAACCCCCTTCCTCCATTATTTTCCTCTTCTATATGCCCCCTTTTTAAATCTA